>NW_024039738.1:0-250000 GCF_016077235.1 Cyprinodon tularosa | reverse complement strand
TGCCCTCTCCTCAGGTCCAAACTCAGCATCCTGATGACCAGAACAACTGAGCCCAGAGGAGGCAGAGCCAGAACTTTAGCACCTGCAGAGGTCCAGCCCACCATCAGCCATTGGCTCCCATTAACAGGATCCAGTTAGTCCCAATCCCGCTGGATTAACTGGCTTCATATTTCAGGCCTTTGTTCTGGTTCTGTTCCCAGCAGACCTCCTGATCCGCCTGAAGCAGCTGAACTCAGAGTTTAAACCGAGAACATCTTCAGGAACACCTCTGGTCTGGCTTCATGACGACTCGAACCAGAGGCTGAACCTACAAGTCCAAACATGGTCCATGTCCTGGGTCTGAAGCTCAGAACCCTGTGTGTGTGACTGTCCCCCTGGTGGGGACAGCTTGGTCCTGATGGACACCTGGAGACATCTTCCAGCTCTTGCTTTAGCTCATCACGACGTTCAACCTCAGAGGTTCCTCCTGGACTGGGACCCCAGTGCCAGGGCCTCTGGGAGTACTGGGAGAAGGACAGGGACGTCAGGAGGGCCTGAAGGACTACAGCAGGAAGCGTAGCGTGTCCCCATAGCTGTTAGCATGTTAGGCTCCGCCCCTATGACCTCATCAATCAGCCACCCACCTGAAGGTCGCTGAAGTCGCTGAGCTGATCTCTGGCCAGGATTGATCCTCTGGAGCCCCGCCTCACCGGGGGACGCTGGACAGGTGAGACGTCATCCGACCTGTGAACTGAGGGGGCGGAGTCAGAAGAGCCAAAACATGCAGCTGGTTTGGATTTGTTCACCTGCAACCCTCCCCCCCAATCCTAGTTCCTGTCTGCATATTCACTAAAATAATAAATAATAAGTATAAATGAAACATTAGAGTTTTAATAATCTATTATTTTAAATTAAAAGTTTGACATAAAAACATCAGTAAAGTTATCTGAACTTTTATTTTGAAGTACTGTCAGAAATGATTGACATTTGATGTCAGTGTTTGATGTCAGTGTTTGAAGTCAGTATTTGATGTCAGTGTTTGATGTCAGTATTTGATGTCAGTATTTGATGTCAGTGTTTGATGTCAGTGTTTGAAGTCAGTGTTTGATGTCAGTGTTTGATGGTGAATTAATACCTTTTGAGATGAAAGTAGCAGCAGATTAGTGAACTTTTTGAAGAGTTTCAGGCTCCGTGATATTACTGCGCATGCCCAACATTTCGTTGCCTGTTTTCGCCTATTTTTGCTTTGGCACCACAGCGCCACTTACAGGCCTGGCATACATTTTGCTGCGTTTTCATGCATTCGTGTGGTCGATCACATTTATTTTACGTCTCCGTCTTTATGACAAACGTTCTGGAAAATATTAGCGTTTCGTGTTCGTTTTGACTTTGTGTGGACGGGGCCTCAGTCTGGCTTTAGAGCTCATCATAGCACTGAAACAGCTCTGGTGAAAGTCACTAATGATATTCTCATGGCCTCAGATAATGGACTTGTATCTGTGCTCGTCCTGTTGGATCTCAGTGCTGCATTTGATCCAGTTGATCATAATATTCTTTTAGAAAGACTTGAATATTTTGTTGGAATTAAAGGAACAGCTCTAGACTGGTTTAAATCTGATCTATCTGATCGAATTCAGTTTGTTCATGTTAATGATAGATCTTCCTCACGCTCAAAGGTTACCTGTGGAGTACCACAGGGATCAGTGCTAGGACCAATTCTCTTTACTTTATACATGCTCCCAATTGGTAGAGTTATTAGACAGCATGGGATTAATTTCCACTGTTATGCTGATGATACCCAGCTATATCTGTCTATAATCCAGATGAAGCTAACCCATTACATAGATTACAGGCATGTCTGAAGACAGAAAAACCTGGATGACTCTTAACTTTCTGCTTCTGAATGCAGACAAAAGGTTGAAAATAAAACTTGAATTCTGTCCTCATGGCTCAGAAGGATCTGTCTGCATCAGGGGCCGTTCTAGTCAGGGGCCAACAGGCCCCCACTAGAGGAGCCTCTCTGATGAGGCTAATAGCTTCCTTAATATTTTCTTTCATTTAAAATGAAGCTGAGAGCTTCTGAACTTTAAAGATTATCATAGTTTTCCTGAAAATGTTCTTTTACACCAAATAAAAAAAAATCATTAGAATTTCCTATTTTTTTTCTCTTTCTAATTTGATTTGATTTTGGTTTTCATTTGGAGAGATTACAGGATATTCCAGGGAACAGCCTGTTTGGTCTGTGTGCCTCACAGTTCGTTTGGTCTTTATTGGCTGTAGAGACTGAACCTTTAGGACCTTCTGACCTGCTGGATGTTCTGCTGGTTCTGATCTTCACCAAGCCGTTTCTGTCCTACGGGGAGAAACGTGAGCTCGGTGATGTCATGGTGACAACCTTCCAGCAGAGCTCTGTTCTCATGGGAACCTCCTGCTCGCCACCATCGCTCCGATCCGTCCAATCAGCTCCACGCTCTCAGGTTTCACCAATAATTCCATTTCCAAAATCAGGAGTTTTTCCGCTTCAGTGCTTTCCTGGGAACCGCTGACTCAAAAGGCCAATCAGCTACCAGCACTGGGACAGCTGACTGGGTGCAGGAGAAGGGGGGGGTCAGAAGGTGATGAGTCAGCAGAACTCCAGAACCTTCTGCTCCTGTCATAATCCATTCTGGGTCAGGTGTCCGGAACCAGAACCCTCAGAGCAACAATGAACAGAGGCCGTGGGTCTGCTGTGTGGGCCAGCAGCGGGTCACATCAACAACATCCAATGTTCGCTGTCCAAGGGGCCGGTTCTGACCCGGTTATGCCCCACAGAACCGGATTAGGAACATGAACCTTCTAAACTTCTAAAGACCTAACTGAGTCCTTATGCAGGTTCTGATCCTGTGAGAACTTTCTATGTAAGCAGTGGAGGTTAGAACAGAAAAGCCCTTTATGAACAATCTGAGATCCCCTAAGAATCCTTTAGAACCCATCAGAACCACTTAGAACCCCTTAGAATCCCTTATAACCCCCTCAGAACCACTTAGAACCCCTTACAATCCCTTATAAGCACTCAGAACCACTTAGAACCCCTTAGAATACCTTATAAGCACTCAGAACCCTTATGACACCTTAGAACCACTTAGAACCACTTGTAACGCCTAGAATCACTTAGAACCCCTTGGAACCCTTTAGAACCCCTTAGAACCCCCCAGAATCCCTTAGAACCACTTATAACCACTTATAACCCCTATAACGCCTTGCACAAAAAAACACAAGGTGAATCTTGACAACGAAATGTCGATTACTTGGTTACCAGTGTAAAAGAGCTAAGACCTTATTCCTGCACAATAAATGTTTTCTATAACTAAGAGCTAGCCATATACAGGGTAAAGAGTATATACACTCACCGGCCACTTAATTAGGTACACCTGTCCAACTGCTCGTTAACACTTAATTTCTAAGCAGCCAATCACATGGCGGCAACTCAGTGCATTTAGGCATGTAGACATGGTCAAGACAATCTCCTGCAGTTCAAAGCGAGCATCAGTATGGGGAAGAAAGGTGATTTGAGTGACTTTGAACGTGGCATGATTGTTGGTGCCAGAAGGGCTGGTCTGAGTATTTCAGAAACTGCTGATCTACTGGGATTTTCACGCACAACCATCTCTAGGGTTTACAGAGAATGGTCCGAAAAAGAAAAAACATCCAGTGAGCGGCAGTTCTGTGGGCGGAAATGCCTTGTTGATGCCAGAGGTCAGAGGAGAATGGCCAGACTGGTTGGAGCTGATAGAAGGGCAACAGTGACTCAAATAACCACCCGTTACAACCAAGGTGGGCAGAAGAGCATCTCTGAACGCACAGTACGTGGAACTTTGAGGCAGATGGGCTACAGCAGCAGAAGACCACACCGGGTGCCACTCCTTTCAGCTAAGAACAGGAAACTGAGGCTACAATTTGCACAAGCTCATGGAAATTGGACAATAGAAGATTGGAAAAACGTTGCCTGGTCTGATGAGTCTCGATTTCTGCTGCGACATTCGGATGGTAGGGTCAGAATTTGGCGTCTACAACATGAAAGCATGGATCCATCCTGCCTTGTATCAACGGTTCAGGCTGGTGGTGGTGGTGTCATGGTGTGGGGAATATTTTCTTGGCACTCTTTGGGCCCCTTGGTACCAATTGAGCATCGTTGCAACGCCACAGCCTACCTGAGTATTGTTGCTGACCATGTCCATCCCTTTATGACCACAATGTACCCAACTTCTGATGGCTACTTTCAGCAGGATAATGCGCCATGTCATAAAGCTGGAATCATCTCAGACTGGTTTCTTGAACACGACAATGAGTTCACTGTACTCAAATGGCCTCCACAGTCACCAGATCTCAATCCAATAGAGCATCTTTGGGATGTGGTGGAACGGGAGATTCGCATCATGGATGTGCAGCCGACAAATCTGCGGCAACTGTGTGATGCCATCATGTCAATATGGACCAAACTCCCTGAGGAATGCTTCCAGCACCTTGTTGAATCTATGCCACCAAGAATTGAGGCAGTTCTGAAGGCAAAAGGGGGTCCAACCCGTTACTAGCATGGGGTACCTAATAAAGTGGCCGGTGAGTGTATATTTACATATATATTGCATATTGAGTTATTGCTAAACGAAACATTAAATTGAAGACAAAACTAAACTAAGGTGCGTGTATTGTCCATGTCCATGGGGGGTGATTTTTAGTGTGTGTGTGTGTGGGGGGGGGGGGTGGGGGGTGGGGGGGGGGGGTGGGTGGGGGGAGTGTTATGTGGCGTTACGCAGTCTGATGGACAGGGGGAAGAAACTGTTCAGTAGTCTGGTCGTTCTGCAGAAGATGTTGCGGAACCTTCTGCCAGATGCCAGGGAGGAAAACAGTCCATGGTTGGGGTGGGTGGGGTCGGAGAGGATCTGGTGAGCCCAGGATAGGCAGCGCCTGTGTGCGATGTTCTTGATGCAGGGGAGCGGCCCCCCATGATCTTCTACCCTGTCCTCACCACCACCCTTAGAACTACTGAGAACACATTATAACTCCTCAGAGCCAACTGGAACCCAGTACAATACTTTAGAACCCCTTAGAACCACATGAACCCCCCAGAATCCCTTATAACCAATCAGAACCACTTAGAACTACTTAGAACCCCTTACAACCCTTTCAACGCCTTAGAACCACTGAGAACCCCTCAGAACCCCTTATAACCACTCAGAATCCCTTTGAACCCCTTAGAATGCCTAAGAACCCCTGAGCACCCCTTAGAACCCTCAGAGATGTGCTGAAAGCTGCTGCAGAAATGCAGAACATCAGAGACCGGCTCCGGGTAAAATGTTCCCTCTTTCAAAGCTTTCCCTTTCCTAAAACATAGGAAAGTTGGAGAACCTCAAAGATCTCCAAAACCTGGTCTAGGAAACCCAAACCCATTTCTGGCATCTTACCTTTAGGGTTCTGCTTCTGGTGGGCCATCTGATGTTTTTCCTGGTTCAGACCCCCCTCCTCATGCTCGCTATGGCCGTGTAGACCAGGAGGGGACTAAAGAAAGGAAGATCAAACCCGATGTTAGAAGGATTCAAAAAATCTAAAAGTCTTCATGAATTCGTGGAAACCAAAGGAATGTCATCAGTTCACTGACAGACTTGGGGCACAGAAAGAAGCTATATTTTTATTACTGATGGTAGAACCTGGATTAAGGTGACCAGAAGGAAGTCTGCCGTTTGATCCAGAACAGGTTCTGACCTCACATTAGAGAAGTTCAGGTTCTCCTGAAATCTCTGTAGTTTTGCTGCTATAGGCTTAGGCTACTGGAGGACATGATGCCCTCTTTCCTCTCTCTGCTACTTTCTCCTGCTACTCTTCAGTTAAAGAATATCTACTGTTTCACCCAGAAGGTGAACAAGGTTACAAAGAACCAGCAGATCAAGCATCAAACTCCTGCAGGCCTCCAGGCAAAGACTCACTGCAGTCTGCTGGAGAGTGTCAGCAGGAACCCCAGAGTTCTGATCCAGCTCCATCACTGCTGCAGGGTCAGAGGTTAGAAGTACCAAACCTGAAGAGAAGAACACAGATCAAAGTTTCTACCCTCCTCCAAGCCCTCAGAAAAATGGAGCTAACACCTCTAGCCCTCATCTTCTCACCTCAGAGATCTTCTAACAAATACCAATTCATAGACATTCTACTAAACTGGAACAAATAGAACATATTTGGTCAGATATATGAAAGCTAAAGGACAGTTTCATGTTACTTTTGGTGGCTATGCTCTTCCTAACCATATATGGGCATGGTGTAGAGGAAGTAGGTACCTATGCTGCAGGGTCACACATGGGTCCATTAAAATCAACAAATACTTGTTGTGTTGGAAATAAGGAAAACTATGGCTGAAGAGTTTTGTGGAAACATTAAAGAAAATGGAGAACATACTGTGGCCTTCAAAAGTATCATTGATGTCTACAATAAAGATGAATTGGTCTCTCTTTGGATCTGTCTATTTGGATCAGTCTCTTTGGATCGCTCTCTATTTGGATCAGTCTCTTTGGTTCAGTCTCTTTGGATCAGTCTCTTTGGACCGGTCTCTCTTTGGATCGGTCTCTTCGGATCAGTCTCTTTGGATCAGTCTCTTTGGATCGCTCTCTATTTGGATCAGTCTCTTTGGATCAGTCTCTTTGGATCGCTCTCTTTGGATCAGCCTCTTTGGATCAGTCTCTTTGGATCGCTCTCTTTGGATCAGTCTCTTTGGATCGCTCTCTTTGGATCGGTCACTGTGGATTGCTGTGCTTGGGTCAGTCTATTGATCGTTCTCTGGATCAGTCTCTTTGGACCGGTCTCTATGAGATGATCAAACCTGGCAGCAGGTATTTCTTTGACTTGGTCGTTTTCATCACATTTAGTCTTAGTGCAGCTTCAGCTCTGTGCTGTGGGTCTTTGTTCTGATGGAAGCTAAACCTCCGTCCCAGTTTCAGTTCACAGACTGACAGGTGCTCCATACTACCCGTTTTCACCACTAGTCATCTTTTCTTTGCCTTAGAGCAGTTATCCAGTTACTGTTGCTGAGAAATGTCCCAACAGCATAATACAGCCAACACTAGAGCTCCTTCCTCCAGGGCAGTTAGCCACATGCCTTTTAGTTATTTGAGGAAGTGGTTTCTGTTTATGCCACTCTGCCATAAAGTCCTCTGCTATGAAGCCTTTTCTTTTTGCTGCTCTGTGGAGCTATGGTCATGTCTCCTTCAGGATTACATTTGTCCTCTGTCCATTCTGTCTGATTAGTGTCCTCCGGGCCCAAGGGGCGGGTTTGATACTTTAGTTTGTTGTGTGCTGATCCATTAGATAAAATAAGATTAAAAACATTTTAATTAGTTTGAACCAAAAAGAACCCAATAGGTAAAAAGCAAAGGGGGTGAAAACTTTTATAAGCACTGTATGTAGCAGTGTCTGTATCATCAGTGGCCTAATATGCAGAGGGCAGGTGGTTAACTGTGGAGGAAAAGGGGTGGAGTCATGCTCTGAAGTGAAATCATCATGAAGGATGATAATCCCTCAGTCTGTTCCTGTCACACGTGAAGTTCTAAAGACAAGATGGTGGAAAAAAGATTGTTTTTACCCTTTTTGGACAAGGATGACTGAGACTCTTTACCAGCACTATGAACTCCATCCATCGGTTGTCCATCCCTACCTGGAGAACGCTGCCTTCCCCCAGATGTCAGTGTGTGTGTGTGTGTGTGTGTGGATGGGCGCCACAGACCACCCAGAACCGGTTTAGCTTCGCTCCGATTGTTGGTTTTCTGAAGGATCAAACCTGCAGGATTGGATCTATGTTTCCCTTCGTCTTGCAGCAATGATGGAATCTGATTGGTCAGTTTATTCAGGTTAAAAATAAATCCTCCTTCATGTTGTCATGGTTACCTGTGGAGTACCACAGGGATCAGTGCTAGGACCAATTCTCTTTACTTTATACATGCTCCCAATTGGTAGAGTTATTAGACAGCATGGGATTAATTTCCACTGTTATGCTGATGATACCCAGCTATATCTGTCTATAAATCCAGATGAAGCTAACCCATTACATAGATTACAGGCTGTGGACCAAACAGGACCAGGTTCTGTTCCATGGAACCAGAACTTCCTGAGTGGTCCAGCAGCAGAGTTCTCGGGCGCTCTGGGATGAAGCCCAGTCACTCACCTGTGTGTCCTCCAACCTGCTCTGGGTGTCGATCCGTCGTGGCCCCGTGGGATCAGAACCAAACGGACTGCGGCAGCCTTTATAGCAGCGGGTCTGTGTACGCGTTTCATCAGAACAACAGTAATTATCTCCTTTCCCACAGCTGAACCCAAACATGCCTGTGTCCTCCGATGTTTACCCGGATTCACCTGAGTGCTTCTAAAGCTCCTGTTGATGTTCAAGAAAAGCAGCATCTTTCCCACAGAACCGTCTGCTCCTGCTGTGGACCGGGCCGGACTTCAGACACCAGGAACCATCCAGAAATAGGAGCAAAGCTCCAAAGTTCTGAGAGGTTCTCCATCTGTCCATGCAGATGAAACTGAACCAGAACCTGATCCAATCTGCTCTCAATATTCGTCCGTTTCACCAGGTTTAGAGTCCCTCATTTTATAGCCCAAAGTGAGCAATGATCCAAAGTTTGTTCTGGCTCAGAACCTCTGAACTAATGTTGCTGCTCCATGAGGTTCTGCTCAGCTGAGGGAGAACCCTTCAGAACCAGAACAATTCTAATCCCTCTCCACCGGGGCCATGGAACCGGCCCCCTCACCTTCATCACAGACAATAAACCAGCCGACATGCTTCAACCATCAGGATTTATTTCTGTTGACACAACAAACATGCAGTAACTAAGCTCCGCCCCCTCCACTGTGTTTACTGCTGTCATCAGGAACGGCTCAGTAAATGGGAGGCACAGGGACCCGGGCCCCCACCGCAGGGAACCGGACCCCCACAGTTCTTCTCCAGTCCCCCCTGAGTCCAGGGTTCTTGTTCTGTAGTTTGCATGAAGAAGGGCACATGCTGGATTGGGGCGGGGTCACCAGTAGAACCATCAGCACCATCAGGGTAGCTTTGCTGCCTCCTCCTCCTGCTTATTCCTCTCCTGGCCCCTCCTCTTCTTCACCTCCTCAAGTCCCTCTTGGATCTGCTGGACGGCTGCCTGGTCTCCCGCCTGCCTGGCCAGGCCCAGAGCCTCCTGGTAGAACCGAACAGAATCCTCCAGTCGGCCTGTGGAGACAGAACCCAGAGACTGGAACCAGCAGAGACCAGGTGGACAGTCCTGTCTTCAGATGTCTCACCTGTGTGCAGAAGGATTCCTGCCAGGTTTCCCAGAAGCAGGTGATGATCCTCATGGTCTGTGGAGCGGCTCACATCCACCGCCTGCTGGATCAGAACCAAGGCGTCGTCATGATGACCCTGCAGGTCCAGGATGGTGGCCAGGTCGCTCATCAGGACCAGAGTCTGATGGGACACATGAAAGCTGGTGGACATGTCTTCCAGAGGACAAATGTACCAGAGAATTGGTCTCCCTGTGGACATGTCTACCCGTGGAGACTTCTATCTGTGGATATGGACATGTCTACCTGCGGACATGTCTACCTGTTGACATGGAAATGTCTACCTGCTGACATGTCTACCTGTGGACGTGGACATGTCTACCCGCTGACATGTCTACCTGTGGACGTGGACATGTCTACCTGCGGACATGTCTACCTGTTGACATGGAAATGTCTACCTGCTGACATGTCTACCTGTGGACATGGACATGTTTACCTGTGGACATATCTACCCGCTGACATGTCTACCTGTGGACATGGACATGTCTACCTGCGGACATGTCTACCTGTGGACATGGACATGTTTACCTGTGGACATATCTACCCGCTGACATGTCTACCTGTGGACATGGACATATCTACCTGCGGACATGTCTACCTGTGGACATGGACATGTTTACCTGTGGACATATCTACCCGCTGACATGTCTACCTGTGGACATGGACATGTCTACCTGCGGACATGTCTACCTGTGGACATGGACATGTTTACCTGTGGACATATCTACCCGCTGACATGTCTACCTGTGGACATGGACATGTCTACCTGCGGACATGTCTACCTGTGGACATGGACATGTTTACCTGTGGACATATCTACCCGCTGACATGTCTACCTGTGGACATGGACATGTCTACCTGCGGACATGTCTACCTGTGGACATGGACATGTCTACCTGCTGACATGTCTACCTGTGGACATGGACATGTCTACCTGCTCACATGTCTACCCGGGGACATGTCTACCTGCTGACATGTCTACCCCCTGACATGTCTACCTGTGGACATGGACATGTCTACCTGCGGACATGTCTACCTGTGGACATATCTACCCGCTGACATGTCTACCTGTGGACATGGACATGTCTACCTGCGGACATGTCTACCTGTGGACATGGACATGTCTACCTGCGGACATTTCTACCTGTGGACATGGACATTTCTACCTGCGGACATGTCTACCTGTGGACATGGACATGTCTACCTGCGGACATGGACATGTTTACCTGTGGACATATCTACCCGCTGACATGTCTACCTGTGGACATGGACATGTCTACCTGAAGACATGTCTACCTGTGGACATGGACATGTCTACCAGTGGACATATCTACCGGCTGAAATGTCTACCTGTGGACATGGACATGTCTACCTGAAGACATGTCTACCTGTGGACATGGACATGTCTACCAGTGGACATATCTACCGGCTGAAATGTCTACCTGTGGACATGGACATGTCTACCTGCAGACATGGACATATCTACCCGCTCACATGTCTACCTGTGGACATGACTACCCATGGACATGTCTACCCATGGACATGTCTACCTGTGGACATGACTACCCGTGGACATGTCTACCTGTGAAGATGTCTACCAGGGGACAGGTGTACCTGTGGATGGGTGTCTCCCTGTTCTGTCCTGCAGATGTCCAGGGCCTTTCTGTAGTCCTGTCTGGCCCGGTCCAGTTGCAGCAGCGAGGCTCGGTACCGGGCACGCGAGTCCAAACACAGGCCAAGCAGGAGGTGGGTGTCTTTCCTCAGAACTTCCTGCTCCTCTGCCAGCAAATACAGATGGGTGGGTACGTATCAGTCCCTGTCCCCCCATCCCTGTCCCAGCTTTCTCACCTGTCCTCTCATCCTCCATCTGCTCCTTGTGTTTCTCCAGTTTGGCCTCCAGGGACTCCACACAGAATCTGAAGCCGTGTTCTGCCAGTTCTGCCCTGAACAACACAGAGAAGGCAGTGACCTTTGACCTCTGGGTCGAGGGATCACTGGACTTACTGAACATCTACTGTCTAACCAGGGGCCGTTGTAGCAGGGGGCATTCAGGGGCCTGTGGGCCCAAGGCTTGATCTGAACAATCTTTAAGCTTTGGTCCAGTTCCAACTGATAAGACTAAAGAGGAACCATAACAGCATGAGCCGAGTATTAGGGGTGGCTCGGTACCCAGTGGTTCCATCTCAGCTTCTTCAAGACCAGAGTCAGGTCTTTACTTTGTTCCCCTCCCTGGGTTCTGGTTCTCCTCAGGTTCTAGGGAATCATGTTCTGCTAAAGCTTGAAGGAACTACAGTGCCGAAGGGTTCTGGACCTGCCAGGACCTTCAGGCTCTGTAGGGGAGGCAGCTGTAGCCACTCCTTCATCATGGACCGGGAGGTTAGCTAAAGACCGACTCCTTCCTATAGAACCAGAAACTGAACGGGGAACTGACCCGTACTGACACAGATTCTCAAACCACAAAGCGCATCAAATGGTTACTTGTTCTGCTCAGCATAGATGGTGGCCAGCTTCAGAGACATCTCAATAACAGCGTTGTCGTCCTGGAAACAGACAGGAAGAGAGTCCTGGAGATCAGCTCCACCTGGGGCGCATGGACAGTTGTGGTGGACAGACTCACCTCTGGAGTTCCTCCTGCAAGCATGAAGCTCATGGCTGCTTTGAAGAGCTTCTCTGCCTGAAGGGAAGACGGGATATCATAAAGCATCACAGACTCCCCACCCCCCATGCCCCCCGCCCTTTGGGTCATATAACCACAAATAAGATGGTTCTGAGCTGTGAGTGGATAATACTCACACTGTCCAGATGACCCTGAAGGTAGGCCACATTCGCCATCTGAGAAGAAACACCACATAGATCAAGAACTGACACAACAGAGGATGGACATGGGTAGGGTTAGGAATTGATAAGATTTTCACGATTCCGATTCCATTATTGATTCTGTGAAACGATTCGATTCTCTTATCAATTCTGTGAATCCTGGGACATTCTATTTCTGGCTGCCTCGGTGAAAACAGAAGGCAGTGAACGGGATCTGCCAGCCTCTGATCCAGCCAGGCTACCCGTCTCCTCACAGTCATCTAAATCTAATGGAGAAGACATCCGTTTAATGAAAAAGCATGACTGTACAATTTCGGGAAATAAACTCATCTCCCCCTGATTTGAATAAATGAGCGTCAATTTTCTCTCGCTCCCTGAACTGCGGATCAACTTCGTAGCTTGTTTCATTACATCCATTGCAATATCTGGAATCATGTAAGAATTCCAGCTACCTGTAGTTCTAATTAAAATTGCTAGCAATGAAGGTCTGGATTAACGAGAAAGGCACACTCCCTTTCATGTTCCAGGGCAATACAGCTAAAGACCAGGGCGAGAAAGCTAGAGACCAGGGGGAGACAGCTAGAGACCAGGGGGAGACAGCTAGAGACCAGGGGGAGACAGCTAGAGACCAGGGGGAGACAGCTAGAGACCAGGGGGAGACAGCTAGAGACCAGGGCGAGAAAGCTAAAGACCAGGGGGAGACAGCTAGAGACCAGGGGGAGACAGCTAGAGACCAGGGAGAGACAGCTAGAGACCAGGGTGAGAAAGCTAGAGACCAGGGGAAGACAGCTAGAGACCAGGACAAGAAAGCTAGAGACCAGGGGGAGACAGCTAGAGACCAGGGCGAGAAAGCTAGAGACCAGGGGGAGACAGCTAGAGACCAGGACAAGAAAGCTAGAGACCAGGGGGAGACAGCTAGAGACCAGGGCGAGAAAGCTAGAGACCAGGGGGAGACAGCTAGAGACCAGGGCAAGAAAGCTAGAGACCAGGTGGAGACAGCTAGAGACCAGGGCGAGTAAGCTAGAGACCAGGGGGAGACAGCTAGAGACCAGGGGGAGACAGCTAGAGACCAGGGGGAGACAGCTAAAGACCAGGGCGAGAAAGCTAGAGACCAGGGGGAGACAGCTAGATACCAGGGGGAGACGGCTAGAGACCAGGGGGAGACAGCTAGTGACCAGGGCGAGAAAGCTAAAGACCAGGTGGAGACAGCTAGACACCAGGGCTAGACAGCTAAAGACCAGGGGGAGACAGCTAGAGACCAGGGGGAGACAGCTAGAGACCAGGGGGTGACGGCTAGAGACCAGCGGGAGACAGCTAGAGACCAGGGCGAGAAAGCTAGAGACCAGCGGGAGACAGCTAGAGACCAGGGGGAGACAGCTAGAGACCAGGGAGAGACAGCTAGAGACCAGGGTGAGAAAGCTAGAGACCAGGGGAAGACAGCTAGAGACCAGGGGGAGACAGCTAGAGACCAGGGGGAGACAGCTAGAGACCAGGGCGAGAAAGCTAGAGACCAGGGGGAGACAGCTAGAGACCAGGACAAGAAAGCTAGAGACCAGGGGGAGACAGCTAGAGACCAGGGCGAGAAAGCTAGAGACCAGGGGGAGACAGCTAGAGACCAGGGCAAGAAAGCTAGAGACCAGGTGGAGACAGCTAGAGACCAGGGCGAGAAAGCTAGAGACCAGCGGGAGACAGCTAGAGACCAGGGCGAGAAAGCTAGAGACCAGCGGGAGACAGCTAGAGACCAGGGGGAGACAGCTAGAGACCAGGGGGAGACAGCTAGAGACCAGGGCGAGAAAGCTAGAGACCAGGGGGAGACAGCTAGATACCAGGGGGAGACGGCTAGAGACCAGGGGGAGACAGCTAGTGACCAGGGCGAGAAAGCTAAAGACCAGGTGGAGACAGCTAGAGACCAGGGCTAGACAGCTAAAGACCAGGGGGAGACAGCTAGAGACCAGGGGGAGACAGCTGGAGACCAGGGGGTGACGGCTAGAGACCGGGGGAGACAGCTAGTGACCAGGGCGAGAAAGCTAAAGACCAGGTGGAGACAGCTAGAGACCAGGGCTAGACAGCTAAAGACCAGGGGGAGACAGCTAGAGACCAGGGGGAGACAGCTGGAGACCAGGGGGTGACGGCTAGAGACCGGGGGAGACAGCTAGTGACCAGGGCGAGAAAGCTAAAGACCAGGTGGAGACAGCTAGAGACCAGGGCGAGAAAGCTAAAGACCAGGGGGAGACGGCTAGAGACGAGGGGGAGACAGCTAGAGACCAGGGGGAGACGGCTAGAGACCAGGGCGAGAAAGCTAAAGACCAGGGGGAGACAGCTAGAGACCAGGGGGAGACAGCTAGAGACCAGGGCGAGAAAGCTAGAGACCAGGGGGAGACAGCTAGATACCAGGGGGAGACAGCTAGAGACCAGGGCGAGAAAGCTAGAGACCAGGGGGAGACAGCTAGATACCAGGGGGAGACGGCTAGATACCAGGGGGAGACGGCTAGAGAACAGGGGGAGACGGCTAGAGACCAGGGGGAGACAGCTAGATACCAGGGGGAGACAGCTAGAGACCAGGGGGAAACAGCTAGAGACCAGGGGGTGACAGCTAGATACCAGGGGGTGACGGCTAGAGACCAGGGCGAGAAAGCTAGATACCAGGGGGTGACGGCTAGAGACCAGGGCGAGAAAGCTAAAGACCAGGGGGAGACAGCTAGAGACCAGGGGGAGACAGCTAGATACCAGGGGGTGACGGCTAGAGACCAGGGCGAGAAAGCTAAAGACCAGGGGGAGACAGCTAGAGACCAGGGGGAGACAGCTAGATACCAGGGGGTGACGGCTAGAGACCAGGGCGAGAAAGCTAAAGACCAGGGGGAGACAGCTAGAGACCAGGGGGAGACAGCTAGAGACCAGGGCGAGAAAGCTAGAGACCAGGGGGAGACAGCTAGATACCAGGGGGAGACGGCTAGATACCAGGGGGAGACGGCTAGAGAACAGGGGGAGACAGCTAGAGACCAGGGGGAGACAGCTAGATACCAGGGGGAGACAGCTAGAGACCAGGGCGAGAAAGCAAGAGACCAGGTGGAGACGGCTAGAGACCAGGGCGAGAAAGCTAAAGAACAGGGGGAGACAGCTAGATACCAGGGGGAGACAGCTAGAGACCAGGGGGAGACAGCTAGAGACCAGGGGGAGACAGCTAGAGACCAGGGGGAGACAGCTAGAGACCAGGTGGAGACGGCTAGAGACCAGGGCGAGAAAGCTAAAGACCAGGGGGAGACTGCTAGATACCAGGGGGAGACAGCTAGAGACCAGGGGGAGACAGCTAGAGACCAGGGCGAGAAAGCAAGAGACCAGGGCAAGAAAGCAAGAGACCAGGTGGAGACGGCTAGAGACCAGGGCGAGAAAGCTAAAGACCAGGGGGAGACAGCTAGAGACCAGGGGGAAACAGCTAGAGACCAGGGCGAGAAAGCTAGAGACCAGGGGGAGACAGCTAGATACCAGGGGGAGACGGCTAGAGACCAGGGGGAGACAGCTAGATACCAGGGGGAGACAGCTAGAGACCAGGGCGAGAAAGCAAGAGACCAGGGGGAGACAGCTAGAGACCAGGGCGAGAAAGCTAAAGACCAGGGGGAGACAGCTAGAGACCAGGGGGAGACGGCTAGAGACCAGGGGGAGACAGCTAGATACCAGGGGGAGACGGCTAGAGACCAGGGGGAGACAGCTAGATACCAGGGGGAGACAGCTAGAGACCAGGGCGAGAAAGCAAGAGACCAGGGGGAGACAGCTAAAGACCAGGGGGAGACAGCTAGAGACCAGGGGGAGACAGCTAAAGACCAGGGGGAGACAGCTAGAGACCAGGGCGAGAAAGCTAAAGACCAGGGGGAGACAGCTAGAGACCAGGGGGAGACAGCTAGAGACCAGGGCGAGAAAGCTAGAGACCAGGGGGAGACAGCTAGAGACCAGGGGGAGACAGCTAGAGACCAGGGGGAGACAGCTAGATACCAGGGGGAGACAGCTAGAGACCGGAGGAGACAGAGGACAGAGGGTGGTCCAAAGACCAGGAGTGAGATCAGAGTGGAACCAAGTCCGTTTCTTGGAAAGGGACATGGAACAAATCCAGTTCAAGCTCCAGCGGCTGGTTTATAAACAAGTTCTGACACTGAAGTTCAAAGACTTGCCTGACATTCCCACAGAACTGGTCTATGAGGTGACCACACCTGGACCCCATGACATCTACTTCCAGGTCCCCAGCTGCAGGAACCACACTGTAGGGTACCCAGCTGTAAGACCCAGACTGTAGGGCCCCCAGCAGTAGGAACCAGAATGTAGGGTTGTCAGCTATAGGATGCAGACTGTGGGATCCCCAACTGTACGAAACAGACTATAGAGTCCCAGCTGTAGGGTCCCCAGCTATAGGAACCAGACCGTAGGGTCCCAGCTGTGGGACGCTGACTGTAGGGTTGTAGGAACCACACTCTGGGGTCCACGGTTGTAGGAACCAGATCATACGGTCCCCTGCAGTAGGTACCAAACCTTAGGATCCCCGGTTGTAGGAACTAGATTGTAGGGTACATGGCTATAGGAACCAGATTAAAGGGTCCCCAGCAGTAGGAAACGGATTGTTGGGTCTCTGGTTGTAGGAACCAGATTAAAGGGTCCCCAGCAGTAGGAAACGGATTGTTGGGTCTCTGGTTGTAGGAACCAGATTGTTGGGTCTCCGGTTGTAGGAACCAGATTGTTGGGTCTCCGGTTGGAGGAACCAAACTGTTGTGTCACCAACTGAACCAGACCGTAGGGTTTCCCCAGTTGTAGGAACTAGAATGCAGGGTCCCTAGTGTAGGAACCAGACTGTAGGGTCCCCGGTAGTAGGAATTGGACTGTAGGGTCCCCAGTTGTAGGAACCAGACTGGAGGGTCCCCGGTTGTAGGAACCAGACTATAGGGTCCCCGGTTATAAGAACCAGACCGTAGGGTCCCCGGTTGTGGGAACCAGACCGTAGGGTTTCCTGGTTGTAGGAACCAGACTATAGGGTTGCTGGTTGTAGGAACCAGACTGCAGGGTCCCTGGTTGTAGGAACCAGACTGCAGGGTCCCCGGTTGTAGGAACCAGACCGTAGGGTCCCCGGTTGTAGGAACCAGACTGCAGGGTCCCTAACAGTGGCATTCAGACTGAAGGGCCTGGTAGATTACCTGGCTGTAGGTGTAGATGATGGCCTGGTTGTTGTGGGTCTGATGAGCCAGAGCTACAGCCTGATGGAGGTAGGAGGAGGCTGCCTGAAGATTCCCACGATGCAAACTGAGCTGCAACCAAAATACAGATGTCAGTCCTCTCCCTGCTCCTCCAGGAGTTTCTCTCCTGGATACTGGTCTATGCTCCTTCTGATAGAAATATTTATTATCTCCAACAGGAACCAAACTAGTTCATTCAACATATTTGAATGTTTCTGATTTTTGGTGACATTCTTCTCTATGGTTGCCCCAAACAATCAGTTTACTGGTCAGTGCTGGTTTGGTGTCTGGCAGCTTCCAGCTCCAGGTTCTGGTACCTTTGCTTTCTTTAGCAACAAAATCATTTCGTCCTTCTTCCTCTCAGCTTCGTCCTTCTTGTCTTCATCAGAGCTGCTGAATAGAGAGAAAGCTGTAGGGACACAGAACCAGAGGGACGGTTAGAGGGAAACCTGTCCTTCCTGCCTCTGTCCCTCCAGCTTCTATCCTGCCCAGCTTTGGCCTGCCCGCCTCTGTCCCGCCCACCTCTGTCCCGCCTGCTTACCTCTGTCCCACCCACCTCTGTCCCGCCCGTCTCTGTCCCGCCCGTCTCTCCCGCCTGTCCCCCATCATGGTGGACTCTCCAGACGTACCAACTGCGGTCCACAGAGCACCGCCTCCACTTCTTTTCTGCTCCTGGCGTCCACTCCTGGCTTCCCAGAATGCTGTGCGGCTTCCAGCTTCAGGAACAACCGGAGCGCAGAGGACACAATGCCTGCAGGGGGCGATAGACTCTGTTAATGCAAACTGGGTCACTGAGCTGCTGCAGTCCAGCAGGTCTATGTGCAGCACCAGAGGAGTGGATCAGAACCCGTCCTTCCTGTGGCGGGCAGAGACTGATAGAAGGGCGTCCTCCCCACTGCAGAGGGAACCTCGATAATTGGACCACTTTATCACCCGGGCAGCGTCCGACCTTCCGCCATAACCTCTACATCCCTCCATCACTATAGAACAGGAACTATATAGTCAACTCAATGAACTGACCTTGACACAAACTCCGCCTCCTCGCATGGGGGCTGCGCCATCTTTGTTATTAGTCGCCACTGTCAGGTAGCGACAGCAGGCGGCTGTGACAACAAATCCCATGATGCTTTGGGAGGAGAGCTCTTCTCCCAAAGCATTCTGGGATATATCTGAGTGATTATGGATCATCACTACTTGTTCATCCAGTAGACCTTGGTATCCGCTATATAGTGATCATGGAGGAGTCGGACAGCCAGAGTTAGCATCAGCTCAGGCTCGCTGAATCAGGCAGCAGGTGTAACGGTGAAATAGAGTCAGAGGAAACACCTGCATTCTGATGTCAGTTCCTCTGGTTTACTTCCTTCATCACACCGACAGAAAATCACAGTAGGAAAAACAAACCAGACGTCATTAATCCCTAAACGGGAGGTCCTCTTTGAAACTGTTTTATTTGACTGATAGATTTATTTGAAAGAAAATAGAAAATGTTTGTTTTTATGTTAGGATAGAATCTCGCCTCCTGGACCACCACCGGTCCGCCCTCTGGACCGCCACCGGTTCGCCTCCTGGACCACCACCGGTCCGCCCTCTGGACCACCACCGGTCCGCCCTCTGGACCACCACCGGTTCGCCTCCTGGACCACCACCGGTTCGCCTCCTGGACCACCACCTGTCTGCCCTCTGGACCACCACGGGTCCGCCCTCTGGACCACCACCGGTCTGCCCTCTGGACCACCACCGGTTCGCCTCCTGGACCACCACCGGTCTGCCCTCTGGACCACCACCGGTCCGCCCTTTGGACATGTCCCCACCAATAATTTCCGCTGATTTCCTTCAGCCAGCAGTAACTGGGTGCAGCTAACTGTGTTCAGAGCGTTTTCAGTCGGTGTTTTTTCCTCGCCCTCCCGCTGCTCTCCAGTCCCTCCTCTCAGTAAAACATCATGGGATCTGTCGCTTTGGGACAGAATATTATTTGGGGTCACTATTTACAGCAGCACTCAGTGAATATTCACCAGCAGCTACTTGTTTCAGTAAAAGTTAGGAGACGGTTTGGTTAAAGAAATAGAGACGCCACCGTTAGTTATACATGCGGAGCTTTTTCAGCTAAAAGTGGAAACAGAGTTTACATTTATATAAGTTTAAAAAGCTGGGCTGTTCAGAGGAGCATTACTCAGAGTTACAGATTAAAACGAACACAGATCTGTTGTTTTCAGATGAACAGAGAATCAGACTGCAGAGCTTCTAGAGATCCTGAAAATGATTTTCTCTGGCATCATTATATCGGTAGAGAGCCAATGGTGTAACCATCGGTAAGCAGAGACTGCAGTTGCTTAGGGGCCCCGACCTCTTAGGGGCCCAGTCACTGACTCCTGGATGGCCCCCTACGCAATCATGATGGTACGAAAAATTCCTCCTAAACCCGCCTGATACTCGATCAAATGAGCGGAGCAGAGTTCACCATGATGGTGAGCCGTTTAAACACCACACCAACAGCAGAGACTGTTAATTACTATGTTAATAACTGTGAATAGTTCATTGGACGGTTAGTTAAAAATACACTCATAATATGTTTCACACCACAATAAAGATCTTAAAAGAACGATGTATTTGAGTATTTTATTTTTTACAATACGACTTGGAATTATGGGTAATCCAGAGCGTAGATTAAACTTCCTATGTTGTACTTTCTATGGGGCCCACCCAGATAATGCTGCTTAACGGGTCTATTGTATCGTTATGCTGTTAGTAGACTGGTTCAGAAGCAGAGACACAGTCAGGGACAGCTGCTGATTTAAAGGTGAAACAGATTTACTGGGATATAAAACATTAAATAAAATATATCCCAATGTTTACCAGAAAAACTACGCTATAATATAATAAAACTCAACATGTTTTCTTTTGTAGATCAGCAGGACTCAGAAATATCTGTGCATCAACCCAGAGACAGCCGGACTCACAGGAAACAGACTGAAAGATTAGAATATTAGAAACCTGTAAGAATTAATGACCAAATAATAAAAATATAAGGTTCAATATATAGACTTTGGCTGTTAATGACATATGGGACCCTCAGAGCGCCCCCACCCTCAGAGCCCCTCCACCTTCAGAGCCCCTCCTCCCTCAGTACCCCTCCACCCTCAAAGCTCCTCCACCCTCAGAGCGCCCCCACCCTCAGAGCCCCTCCACCCTCAGAGCGCCCCCACCCTCAGAGCCCCTCCACCCTCAAAGCCCCTCCACCCTCAGAGCGCCCCCACCCTCAAAGCTCCTCCACCCTCAGAGCCCCTCCACCCTCAAAGCTCCTCCACCCTCAGAGCACCCCCACCCTCAGAGCCCCTCCACCCTCAAAGCCCCTCCACCCTCAGAGCGCCCCCACCCTCAAAGCTCCTCCACCCTCAGAGCCCCTCCACCCTCAAAGCTCCTCCACCCTCAGAGCGCCCCCACCCTCAGAGCCCCTCCACCTTCAGAGCCCCTCCTCCCTCAAAGCTCCTCCACCCTCAGTACCCCTCCACCCTCAAAGCTCCTCCACCCTCAGAGCGCCCCCACCCTCAGAGCACCTCCACCCTCAAAGCTCCTCCACCCTCAGTACCCCCTCCACCCTCAAAGCCCCTCCACCCTCAGAGCGCCCCCACCCTCAGAGCCCCTCCTCCCTCAGAGCGCCCCCACCCTCAGAGCCCCTCCACCTTCAGAGCCCCTCCTCCCTCAAAGCTCCTCCACCCTCAAAGCTCCTCCACCCTCAGTACCCCCCCCACCCTCAGAGCCCCTCCACCTTCAGAGCCCCTCCTCCTTCAAAGCTCCTCCACCCTCAGTACCCCTCGTCCCTCAGAGCTCCTCCACCCTCAGAGCCCCTCCACCTTCAGAGTCCCTCCACCCTCAAAGCTCCTCCACCCTCAGAGCTCCCCCACCTTCAGAGCTCCCTCACCCTCAGAGTGCCCCCACCTTCAGAGCCCCTTCTACCTTAGATCTCCTCCAACCTCAGAGCCCCTCCTACCTCAGAGCGCCCCCACCCTCAGAGTGCCCCCACCCTCAGAGTGCCCCCACCTTCAGAGTCCCCCCACCCTCAGATCTCCTCCACCCTCAAAGCGCCCCCACCTTCAGAGCCCCTCCACCCTCAGAGCTCTTCCACCCTCAGAGCTCCCCCACCCTCAGAGCGCCCCCACCTTCAGAGCGCCCCCACCTTCAGAGCGCCTCCACCCTCAGAGCTCCTCCACCCTCAGAGCTCCTCCACCCTCAGAGCTCCCCCACCCTCAGAGCGCCCCCACCTTCAGAGCCCCTCCACCCTCAGAGCTCCTCCACCCTCAGAGCTCCCCCACCCTCAGAGCGCCCCCACCTTCAGAGCGCCCCCACCTTCAGAGCGCCCCCACCCTCAGAGCTCCTCCACCCTTATCCCTAAGTTGCCCACTGGTTCCGCTGTGAGAGGAACTGACCTGAGTCTTCCGGCACATCTGGATCTGCTCAAAGCCAAACTGAGGACGGCTCGGAGCGCACCGTAGGCCGCCATCTTTGCTGTTTACATAAAGAGCGGAAGCCAGCATCCCATACTTTCACAATAAAAGCCTCTGAGTGCAGATTTCTGCTAAAGAGAAAAAAAATACCGCTGGATGCTGTAAGGTCTGAGGCAGTCTGGACGCAAAGTGGGCGGGGTTTTGAGGACGTGACGACAAAGCTGCGCGACGCTACAAATCAAATCAAATGTAAAGATAGAAACCTTAGTCAGTTAAATAACCTGCTGCTGTCATTCTGCACATCTCTGATGTTGCTGCTATTTTCAAATTACTGTAAAAATGTCCATAGCTGCATATTGGTTATTTATTCTCCAGTTTTATATTGTTAAAACACTTTACAGGATTTTATTGTTTATATTTTAACTCTTCCCTATTATGTTATTCTTAGACATTTTTCTAAGGTCCTCATTTGTGTGACTATTTTCAATAATCTTTCTGCTGCTGTAAATTTGCCCATTGTGGGACAATAAAGGGATTTTCTATTCTATTCTATAAAAGGGGTAAAAAGATATAAGTAAATCTAAACAAAAATATATCTGCAAAATCTCTAATATTCAACAACAAAAAATCTTAGTTTAGCATATTGTGCAAAACAGCAATAAAAAGATAAAATCCTATCAGATTTATAGTCCCCACCCTGCAAATATATTAGAATCTGTCCTTAAATTCCAGCCAAACCCATTTACACAGTAACAGATTAAAACCTTTAGATAAACCAAACATCACCGCCACATATCTGACTCTATAACCATTAAAACAACTATTTTCATTAATCTCAGACGGAACTATTCACTGACTGGATTATATTAAACTGAACTTCCAATTTTCACCACTGGTCGGCGCCAAGTAACCTTTCCTCTGATCACGGCTTGCTTGGTCTCGCAATGAATCCTGGGATATCCAAGAATACCGAGGATACATCAGACCCGTCCTTCAAGGTTTTGAACAGAGCATCTATCAGCGTCTCTGTTCGCAGCCCCATGAGACGCAGATATAGAAATTATATCCAGAGAGAATCTCTACAAATATGAAATATATCAATAATGTAGACTTGCTATAGAGGGTTATTAACATAAACATTCAACAACAAACAAATAGAAAATTACAAAAATAATTATAAAATAAAAACAATTATTTAAATAAAATTATTTTTAAAAAATGAACATGAGGGAGAATTGAGTCTTTGTTCAGCTGTTTACTTCTGTTGGGAAATGTTTTAGGATTTCATATTTTTTTTGTGCTTAAACTTAAACTCGTTTAAAAAAAAAACAAGTTTGGGAGATAATTTAATGATTCTACATTTCTGAATGAAGACAAGCCATAGTATTACTGCAGAGCTCATCAGTTCTACTTTGCACCATCAGACCTAAGGTGACGTCATCCCTGGAGGTAAAGGTTGGGATTAAGATCGCTGTGGTTTAATCTGGAGGTAAAGGTTGGGATTAAGATCGCTGTGGTTTAATCTGGAGGTAAAGGTTGGGATTAAGATCGCCTTGGTTTAATCTGGAGGTAAAGGTTGGGATTAAGATCGCTGTGGTTTAATCTGGAGGTAAAGGTTGGGAATAAGATCGCTGTGGTTTAATCTGGAGGTAAAGGTTGGGATTAAGATCATTGTGGTTTAATCTGGAGGTAAAGGTTGGGATTAAGATCGCTGTGGTTTAATCTGGAGGTAAAGGTTGGGATTAAGATCGCTGTGGTTTAATCTGGAGGTAAAGGTTGGGATTAAGATCGCTGTGGTTTAATCTGGAGGTAAAGGTTGGGAATAAGATCGCTGTGGTTTAATCTGGAGGTAAAGGTTGGGAATAAGATCGCTGTGGTTTAATCTGGAGGTAAAGGTTGGGATTAAGATGGCTGTGGTTTAATCTGGAGGTAAAGGTTGGGATTAAGATCGCTGTGGTTTAATCTGGAGGTAAAGGTTGGGAATAAGATCGCTGTGGTTTAATCTGGAGGTAAAGGTTGGGATTAAGATGGCTGTGGTTTAATCTGGAGGTAAAGGTTGGGATTAAGATCGCTGTGGTTTAATCTGGAGGTAAAGGTTGGGAATAAGATCGCTGTGGTTTAATCTGGAGGTAAAGGTTGGGATTAAGATCGCTGTGGTTTAATCTGGAGGTAAAGGTTGGGATTAAGATCGCTGTGGTTTATCTGGAGGTAAAGGTTGGGATTAAGATCGCTGTGGTTTAATCTGGAGGTAAAGGTTGGGATTAAGATCGCTGTGGTTTAATCTGGAGGTAAAGGTTGGATTAAGATCGCTGTGGTTTAATCTGGAGGTAAAGGTTGGGATTAAGATCGCTGTGGTTTAATCTGGAGGTAAAGGTTGGGATTAAGATCGCTGTGGTTTAATCTGGAGGTAAAGGTTGGGAATAAGATCGCTGTGGTTTAATCTGGAGGTAAAGGTTGGGATTAAGATCGCTGTGGTTTAATCTGGAGGTAAAGGTTGGGATTAAGATCGCTGTGGTTTAATCTGGAGGTAAAGGTTGGGATTAAGATCGCTGTGGTTTAATCTGGAGGTAAAGGTTGGGATTAAGATCGCTGTGGTTTAATCTGGAGGTAAAGGTTGGGATTAAGATCGCTGTGGTTTAAATCTGGAGGTAAAGGTTGGGATTAAGATCGGCTGTGGTTTAATCTGGAGGTAAAGGTTGGGATTAAGATCGCTGTGGTTTAATCTGGAGGTAAAGGTTGGGATTAAGATCGCTGTGGTTTAATCTGGAGGTAAAGGTTGGGAATAAGATCGCTGTGGTTTAATCTGGAGGTAAAGGTTGGGATTAAGATCGCTGTGGTTTAATCTGGAGGTAAAGGTTGGGATTAAGATCGCTGTGGTTTAATCTGGAGGTAAAGGTTGGGATTAAGATGGCTGTGGTTTAATCTGGAGGTAAAGGTTGGGATTAAGATGGCTGTGGTTTAATCCATCTATGTAAATGTTTGCACCTCTGAACATGAGAGGAACACATGGTTCATAGTTCCCACGTCATTTCACAGAACGTAAAGGTGTTATCATCTATACCGAAGCAAAGTCTAGAATAATTCTTTAGAGGCGTAAATGTTCTTTATTATTTTAAAGTGTGTTTCCTTCCCCTATGGGGCTATAGGGAGTGTTAGATTGTTCTTAGTTTAGTTATTCAGCTTTTATCAGATTTCTGTAGGATGTTATTTTTATTTGGTTTTCAGAGTAAAGCTATTCATTAAAACAGTTTCTAATAAACTGTTTAGTGTATTTTATATCCATAATATTAATCCCTTAAATTGACAGAGCAGCTGATTGTTGGTTTATTGGATGAAATGCTAAAGTATTTTACGTTAAAATAAAAATCTTGAAGTAGTGCTGAGTGTTATTTATTAAAGTCTGCCTGTAAAGGTTGGAAATGATGTTTAAATCCAAACTGCTCATAGTTATTAAAGCTCTGTTGGCATCCATTAAACCTGCTATGCACCGTATATATTCCTCCCATTCCAGATGTGCTGCAGATTATATCGGTTTTATCAGAGAACAGGAGAGGAGTTCTACACAGAGAACATTTTCCAGTTCAGGAGGATTCGTTTGTTAAACTCTGTTATTGGCAGTTTGTCTTTATTAAAGTTTCCTCTCAGAATAAAATCCAATCCTCCAGTTTTCTTGAACCGGTTCCTTGGAATAGAAACCAAAAGGAGTCGCTGAGTTTGATCCAAGATTTTAACCAGTTTATTTTTATGCTCCCATTTAGGCAGAAAATCAATAACTTTGAGTCCTCCATCTTTGCATCTTTAACCAAACTGCTTTTCTTCATATAAAGTCGTCTGTTTCTCCAAATGGAGTTTAGGTTGATTTGGTTAATAGATTGAATTAATGTGTTTAGGACGGCATTGGAAGAGGCGGGTAGATAGATCTAGATAAGGATTAATGTTAGATCCGTTCTAGTGTTGATTAATCCCTCTGTAGCCTGAAGTTTAGTCGTTCAGAAGTTGGTCTGTGGATGGGTGGATCCCCAGATATTTAACCGGGATGTTACAGATGCCTTTCAGTGGCATCTCATGTTCAGACAGCAATGATAACGTTTAATGTTTAACGTTTAACGTTAGACCCGAGGCTGTGGAGAATTTATCCATTTTAACAATAGTTATTGAAATCTGGTGTTTATCGTTCAGGAATATCATCTGCTAGTTGGCTGATTATTATGTCTGTGCCAAGAACATTCAGGTTTTAATATCATTAATATAGATAGCTAGCATTGCTGGGGGGGGGGGGGGGGGGGGGCACTGGGCAGAAGGACACAGCTGCTAATCTCTCCACTCAGTCCACTGATAAATCCTCTAAACTCCACTCTGAATCCAAAGTGTTTGAGAGATGAAAGAATAATAGATGCTCCATGGAGTCACAGGCTTTGTAGAAGTCTAGAAATAGAAGGAAACCATCATCTATGATGTCTATTACCAATCTAATATAGATTGATCGTCCCTTTAAGAATCCTGGCTGTGTTTCTGCAGTCAGACCTGGACTCCCTGTTTGGAGACCAGATTTAAAGATGGAAGTTAGAAGTTTAGTCTGAGTTTAGTGGCTCTTCTGTTATCTGGGATTCTAGGATCTTTTCCAGGTTGTGGAACTGAGACGATGACCTCATCTCTCATTGTTGCTGGAAGCCACAGGTTTCAAATATTTCAGTAAAGTTTTAGCAGCAGGTCTTTTAAATCTGTCCAGAAGTGTCTGTAAAGTCTGCAGTGAGACCATCGGATCCTGGGCTTCGTTAAGAGAGACGACCGATCACTGCATCAACTTCTATAATTGATTATCACGTTTGTTTCAGGCCGTCCTTCACTATAAGAATATGTTTGATTATTTCAAGAAAAAAGTTCCCAGTCCATGTGAGAGAACGTAGAGCTATAGAGCTGGTTATAGAATGTATAGATTTCTGTACAGATCAATTTTAATCTGTGACTTTATTCTCATTAATCATCAAGGATGTGATGCTATTTCCTCTGAATGTTTCCCTCCTCCGTCCGCTGGGCTCTGGATCTGATGGAGGCCCCTCACAGTTTAAATCTAATCTGGTTTAGGGTGGAGGTTTAGACTCTTCTTCAGTCGGGTTAGTCCTGTTCCAGTAAATATTTAACCGATTAAAATGTCTACTTCTTGTTTTTAATATCTTTTTTAGTCATTTTTCTGAATGAAATGGTAAAGAGGAATATTTTATATCTTAAATATTCCCACTTGTTGGTTAGTTCCTCTGATGTTTCTGTAATTAATGATCAGATTTTCAGGCTGTAGTCGCTGTTTTAAGCAGAGTTTAACTTCCAGTCTGTGTGAGCGGACATTGACCTGCAGTCAGATCATCTGTTAGAGGAGCAGCACAGACATAGAACTAATATTATATAACAGTAAATGATCTGCAATCAGCCAATGATCAGTTCTGGATTTAAAGTTATGCTTCGAGTTAAACCAGGAATATGTAAATAATCCTGGATCTAAATGTCTCAGGATCAACCAAATGATGTTTGTTGTAAAACTTTGTGAATGTGATGTTTGGGTGAGAATCTACCAGGATATTTATCTACAAAATCATCGTGAACTCGGTTTAGATCAACATCAATTCTGACGTCATCAGCTGAGTGTTAATCTGAGATTATCTAACTGTAACCCAGGTAGGATGCTGGATCCATAAATGTTGACTCATATGAATCTTAGAGCATCAGTGTTAATAATGAGAACGATCCAGTGAGCAGATCATCTGCTAGATGGGAAACTATCTGACCTTTATTTAGGAGGAAGGTGACTCCTGCTGATCTGGGATTATCATGGCTAATCTCAGCTTCATCTCTACACTGATTGGACCAAAATATGACATCATCATCCTTAGAATGCGTTTACTGCAGAAAAATTATATTTGACTTCTTCCCTTTAAAAAATAAAAACCTTTTCTCTTTGTTGTGTCTCTTTAACTGATTGCATTAACAGATATTAGGAGAATATTAATCTTTAAACTGAACATAGAGCAAAAACATTCAAGCCTAGATTGCTGATCTAGATCAGTAACGGTTCCTTTTAGGAAGATATAATAGGAGCAAAACCTAGAAAATACTTTTTCACTCAGATTCTAACTCCTGGACGGTCGTCTCTGGTGAGACTCTGTCCATTAATGAAGACATGGGGACACGGAGCTGTCCCTGCTCTCTCTGCTTCATTCTATCTCTATAGTTCTGCTGCTATAGGCTTAGACTGCTGGAGGACATAGGGACCCCTTTCTCATCATTCTGCTTCATTCTATCTCTATTCTCCCACTCTGCAGAATCTGTTAGTTCAATCTCTAACCTTCTGCTCTCTCTGCTTTTTCTCATAGTAGCTTCATCTGGTCTGTTCCTGTTTGGCTGTGACTCCATCCTGGAGAGAAATATCAGCTGTGCTGCTGCCATCAACACCTTTGTTTCTAGATGTTGGAGCTTGGCCTGTTTTCCAGTGTTTAGTCCTGTTTTCCATCTACACTCATGGCCAAAGTTCTGAGATTGATTCAAATGTTAATATTTCCAAAGTCTACTGCTTCAGTTTTGTGGACTCACAGCCAACAGACACAGAATAGAAGAGGGAGGGAAAATGAGTTATCTATGTGGTCTGGTTCTATGTAGCTCAGAACAGAAACACCAGCAGCAGCTTTCAGCAGAGCTTTATTCTGGTTCTGCTCATCAGAGACCCGTTCAGACTGGGCCGAGGATCGGGTCTATGCAACAGGTGGAAGAGCATGCAGAGCCGGTTCTGGTCCAGGCGCAGCTTTAACCGGGCCGGTTCTGTTTCAGCTGGACCCGCCGAGCCGCGCTGCAGTGGTCTGAGGTTCACCTGGACCGGAACAGAACCGGGCTTCAGACCTTCATCAGTTTCTGAGTTTATTTCATTAGCAGCGTCTGAAGCGCAGCGGCGGGTCACAGCAGCAGGTCATGGCGGCGGGTCGCAGCGGCGGGTCACGGCGGCGGGTCGTGGCGGCGGGTCGCAGAGGCGGCCCAGCCGTCCCAGGTCCCTACCTGCTGCGGCGGTGGCAGAGGGAGGACGGCCTAGCGCGCCGGCTGGTGCTGGGTGAACCTCTTCAGGTGGAAGCGGAGGACTCCTTTGGTCTTGAAGGTCTTGCCGCAGCTGCAGGCGTGCGGCCGCTCGCCGGTGTGGTCCAGCTGGTGGACCCGCAGCAGCGAGCTGGTGAAGAAGAAGCGGCCGCAGGTGATGCAGTAGTGGTTCTTCTCGCCGGTGTGGACGGCCCGGCGGTGGCCCAGCAGCGAGCCGGATGTGACGAAGGTGCGGCCGCAGTCCCGGCAGCGGAAGGGGCGCTCGCCGGTGTGGATCCTCTCGTGGGCCCTCCAGGAGTTGTGGTAGGAGAAGGCCTTGTGGCAGTAGGAGCAGTGGTAGAGTTTCTCCTTGGTGTGGCTCAGACGATGCATCTTCAGGTAGTGCGCGATGGTGAAGCTCTTCCCGCAGTCGGCGCAGCTGAAGGGCTTCTCTCCCAGGTGGAAGAGCTTGAAGTGGGAGCGCAGGTGGGACGACTGGGTGAAGCGTTTGCCGCAGGTGGTGCAGAGGAAGGGGCGCTCGCCCGTGTGGGTGACCATGTGCGACTTGAGGTGCGGCGCCTGGGTGAACCTCTTCCCGCAGTGGGAGCAGGCGTAGGGTTTCAGGCCGGTGTGGGTGCGGTGGTGCAGCTTCAGGCCCTGCAGGCTGGAGAAGCACTTGCTGCACTCAGAGCAGCGGTACTCCTTCAGGCCGCCGTGGACGCGCTGGTGGCTGCGCAGGCCGCCGTGCAGCTTGAAGCCCTTCCCGCAGGTGGGGCAGGTGTGCGGCTTGCGGCTGGAGTGCGTGGCCTGGTGGACCTTCAGGCTCTGGGGGTTGCTGAAGGTCTTGGAGCACTGCAGGCAGGGCACTCGCTTGGACTTCTTGTGGGACTTGCGGTGGAAGTTGAAGCCCTGGTAGGACACAAACATCTTGTCGCAGAGCTCGCAGTGGTAGGACCGCTCGTCCTTGTGGAGCTCCAGGTGCCGGTCCAGCTGGTCCTGCTCGCTGAAGCCATCCCCACAGAACCAGCAGCGGAAGGGCCTGGTCCCGGAGTGGGTGCGGTGGTGGGTCTTCCAGTCCCTCTTCAGGGCGAAGGTGCGGTCGCAGTAGGAGCAGCGGTAGGGCTGGCTGCGGCCGTGGACCTGCTGGTGAACCGCCAGACTCATCACGGTGGGGTAGGTCTTCCCGCACTGCCAGCATTCGTTGGGTTTCTGTCCTCGATGGCTCCACAGGTGGGCCTCCAGGTGGGCCTGCTTGTAGAAGCCCCTCTGACAGGTGGGGCAGTACACCATCTTCCTGCCGCTGTTGGTGCGCTGGGGCCAGGGGCGCTCGCCTGCAGAGGAGGAGAGGGCGGTTATGGGAGCGCCGCCGCGGAACAGAGGGCGTCACATGCCGTCTGCAGCGCTGCTTCAGGGCTTCACCTGCTGGTTCTGCTCAGAGCTCATCGTTCCCGCCAGGTTCCCCCTCCAGGTTCCCCGCCCGGTTCCCCGCCTGGTTCCCCCTCCTGGTTCCCCCGCCAGGTTCCCCCGCCCGGTTCCCCCGCCCGGTTCCCCATCCGGTTCCCCCGCCAGGTTCCCCCGCCAGGTTCCCCATCCGGTTCCCCCGCCAGGTTCCCCCGCCAGGTTCCCCCGCCCGGTTCCCCCGCCCAGTTCCCCCGCCCGTTTTTGGTCCAGTTCAAACTGGTTTTTCCCGCATTGGGAAAGAGGTGTTTATGGCGAACCGTCACCGCTCTACATTGATGATGTCATCGTTCTGTAACCAACTCTCCTGATTCCTGATGACCAACGATGAACAACGTGTGGTCTGGACCGCCCCACTGGACCGCTCCACTGGACCGCCCCACTGGACCGCCCCACTGGACCGCCCCACTGGACCGCCCCACTGGACCGCTCCACTGGACCAGTTCTGGAGGAAGCGGAAGATGACGACCGTTTTTAAACGATAAAAATATTTTCACCTTATTTTGCTGAAAACTAAGAAATAGATGATCAGTAATTTTCTCTGATCCAATCTGATGGGAACCAATGAGAAAGGACTCCAGCTGTAGCTCCGCCCCCCCAGGCGCAGCAGCCAATGGACCCCACCCCCAGGGCGTGGCTGTGGTTGCCATGGTGAATTAGGTCATGGTGCTGCACTGATCAGGTGGATTAGATGCTGCGTTCAGGGACCCGTCTGAGCGGTTCTGACCCGAAACTCTGAGCAGAGGACCAGCAGAACCCTAATGGAACCCGAGTCTGAGTCAGCAGATACAGAAGAACCAACAGAACCGGTTGTTCTGATCCGGAGCCCGCGTGGCGTCACGCTGCGTCTCACCCAGACAGAGGAAGTCCCGCCCCTTCAGCCACGCCCTGCAGTCAGTGAGTGTGACTGACAGCTTCTTCAGGAGCGGAAACGAGCGGATCTCCACGCCATGTCCTGGTTCTGGTTCATCTTCTCCTGGTTCTGGTTTGACCCGAATGCTGTAGAACTCCTCCACTGCATCCTGAAACACAGACCCACAGAACCAGAACTATGAATGGGGGCAACTGGACCCAGAACCAGAACCCCGGTCCAAAGCAGACCTGTTCAGCTCTATCTGGACCCGGGTTCTGACCCGGGACGACCCAAATTTTTCTATTCACACACACAGCTGTTATTACGGTAGAAGGAGGGCGTTAGCATGCTGCGCACACAAAGCTGTTATTACGGTAGAAGGAGGGCGTTAGCATGCTGCGCACTGACAGCTGTTATTACGGTAGAAGGAGGGCGTTAGCACGCTGTGCACACACAGCTGTTATTACGGTAGAAGGAGGGCGTTAGCACGCTGTGCACACTCAGCTGTTATTACGGTAGAAGGAGGGCGTTAGCACGCTGCGCACACACAGCTGTTATTACGGTAGAAGGAGGGCGTTAGCACGCTGTGCACACACAGCTGTTATTACGGTAGAAGGAGGGCGTTAGCATGTTGTGAACACTCAGCTGTTATTACGGTAGAAGGAGGGCGTTAGCATGCTGTGCCCACTCAGCTGTTATTACGGTAGAAGGAGGGCGTTAGCATGCTGCGCACTGACAGCTGTTATTACGGTAGAAGGAGGGCGTTAGCACGCTGCGCACACACAGCTGTTATTACGGTAGAAGGAGGGCGTTAGCACGCTGTGCACACACAGCTGTTATTACGGTAGAAGGAGGGCGTTAGCACGTTGTGAACACAGCTGTTATTACGGTAGAAGGAGGGCGTTAGCATGCTGTGCACACACAGCTGTTATTACGGTAGAAGGAGGGCGTTAGCATGTTGTGAACACTCAGCTGTTATTACGGTAGAAGGAGGGCGTTAGCATGTTGTGAACACTCAGCTGTTATTACGGTAGAAGGAGGGCGTTAGCATGCTGCGCACACAAAGCTGTTATTACGGTAGAAGGAGGGCGTTAGCATGCTGCGCACTGACAGCTGTTATTACGGTAGAAGGAGGGCGTTAGCACGCTGTGCACACACAGCTGTTATTACGGTAGAAGGAGGGCGTTAGCACGCTGTGCACACTCAGCTGTTATTACGGTAGAAGGAGGGCGTTAGCACGCTGCGCACACACAGCTGTTATTACGGTAGAAGGAGGGCGTTAGCACGCTGTGCACACACAGCTGTTATTACGGTAGAAGGAGGGCGTTAGCATGTTGTGAACACTCAGCTGTTATTACGGTAGAAGGAGGGCGTTAGCATGCTGTGCCCACTCAGCTGTTATTACGGTAGAAGGAGGGCGTTAGCATGCTGCGCACTGACAGCTGTTATTACGGTAGAAGGAGGGCGTTAGCACGCTGCGCACACACAGCTGTTATTACGGTAGAAGGAGGGCGTTAGCACGCTGTGCACACACAGCTGTTATTACGGTAGAAGGAGGGCGTTAGCACGTTGTGAACACAGCTGTTATTACGGTAGAAGGAGGGCGTTAGCATGCTGTGCACACACAGCTGTTATTACGGTAGAAGGAGGGCGTTAGCATGTTGTGAACACTCAGCTGTTATTACGGTAGATGGAGGGCGTTAGCACGCTGTGCACACTCAGCTGTTATTACGGTAGAAGGAGGGCGTTAGCACGCTGCGCACACACAGCTGTTATTACGGTAGAAGGAGGGCGTTAGCACGCTGTGCACACACAGCTGTTATTACGGTAGAAGGAGGGTGTTAGCATGCTGTGCACACAGCTGTTATTACGGTAGAAGGAGGGCGTTAGCATGCTGTGCACACACAGCTGTTATTACGGTAGAAGGAGGGCGTTAGCATGCTGTGCACACACAGCTGTTATTACGGTAGAAGGAGGGCGTTAGCACGCTGTGCACACAGCTGTTATTACGGTAGAAGGAGGGCGTTAGCACGCTGCGCACACACAGCTGTTATTACGGTAGAAGGAGGGCGTTAGCACGCTGCGCACACACAGCTGTTATTACGGTAGAAGGAGGGCGTTAGCACGCTGCCCACACACAGCTGTTATTACGGTAGAAGGAGGGCGTTAGCACGCTGTGCACACACACAGCTGTTATTACAGTAGAAGGAGGGCGTTAGCATGCTGTGCCCACTCAGCTGTTATTACGGTAGAAGGAGGGCGTTAGCATGTTGTGAACACTCAGCTGTTATTACGGTAGAAGGAGGGCGTTAGCATGTTGTGAACACTCAGCTGTTATTACGGTAGATGGAGGGCGTTAGCACGCTGTGCACACTCAGCTGTTATTACGGTAGAAGGAGGGCGTTAGCACGCTGCGCACACACAGCTGTTATTACGGTAGAAGGAGGGCGTTAGCACGCTGTGCACACACAGCTGTTATTACGGTAGAAGGAGGGTGTTAGCATGCTGTGCACACAGCTGTTATTACGGTAGAAGGAGGGCGTTAGCATGCTGTGCACACACAGCTGTTATTACGGTAGAAGGAGGGCGTTAGCATGCTGTGCACACACAGCTGTTATTACGGTAGAAGGAGGGCGTTAGCACGCTGTGCACACAGCTGTTATTACGGTAGAAGGAGGGCGTTAGCACGCTGCGCACACACAGCTGTTATTACGGTAGAAGGAGGGCGTTAGCACGCTGCGCACACACAGCTGTTATTACGGTAGAAGGAGGGCGTTAGCACGCTGCCCACACACAGCTGTTATTACGGTAGAAGGAGGGCGTTAGCACGCTGTGCACACACACAGCTGTTATTACAGTAGAAGGAGGGCGTTAGCATGCTGCGCACACACAGCTGTTATTACGGTAGAAGGAGGGCGTTAGCACGCTGTGCACACTCAGCTGTTATTACGGTAGAAGGAGGGCGTTAGCATGCTGTGCACACACAGCTGTTATTACGGTAGAAGGAGGGCGTTAGCATGCTGTGCACACACAGCTGTTATTACGGTAGAAGGAGGGCGTTAGCACGCTGCCCACACACAGCTGTTATTACGGTAGAAGGAGGGCGTTAGCATGTTGTGAACACTCAGCTGTTATTACGGTAGAAGGAGGGCGTTAGCATGTTGTGAACACTCAGCTGTTATTACGGTAGAAGGAGAGCGTTAGCATGTTGTGAACACTCAGCTGTTATTACGGTAGAAGGAGAGCGTTAGCACGCTGTGCACACACAGCTGTTATTACGGTAGAAGGAGGGCGTTAGCACGCTGTGCACACAGCTGTTATTACGGTAGATGGAGGGCGTTAGCACGCTGTGCACACTCAGCTGTTATTACGGTAGAAGGAGGTCGTTAGCACGCTGCACACACACAGCTGTTATTACGGTAGAAGGAGGGCGTTAGCACGCTGCGCACACACAGCTGTTATTACGGTAGAAGGAGGGCGTTAGCACGCTGTGCACACACAGCTGTTATTACGGTAGAAGGAGGGCGTTAGCACGCTGCGCACACAGCTGTTATTACGGTAGAAGGAGGGCGTTAGCATGTTGTGCACACAGCTGTTATTACGGTAGAAGGAGGGCGTTAGCACGCTGCGCACACACAGCTGTTATTACGGTAGAAGGAGGGCGTTAGCACGCTGCGCACACACAGCTGTTATTACGGTAGAAGGAGGGCGTTAGCACGCTGTGCACACAGCTGTTATTACGGTAGAAGGAGGGCGTTAGCATGTTGTGCACACAGCTGTTATTACGGTAGAAGGAGGGCGTTAGCACGCTGCCCACACACAGCTGTTATTACGGTAGAAGGAGGGCGTTAGCATGTTGTGCACACAGCTGTTATTACGGTAGAAGGAGGGCGTTAGCATGCTGCCCACTCAGCTGTTATTACGGTAGAAGGAGGGCGTTAGCACGCTGCCCACACACAGCTGTTATTACGGTAGAAGGAGGGCGTTAGCATGTTGTGCACACAGCTGTTATTACGGTAGAAGGAGGGCGTTAGCATGCTGCCCACTCAGCTGTTAGCGTATAGATGAGGAGCAGAGAGCTCAGGCTGGTCATCACAGGACGCCATCTTACCCTGAAATCCCACATGGTCCCAAACCAAACATCATGCAGGGACTTTGCTCTGCTGTCCTAGTGAATAGGAACAGTGCTCAGGCTGATGGTGATGTTTCACCAGGACGCACAAGTAGGGCTTAGGATCATTTAATCTTTCTATTTACATCCTATCAAAATAAGAGCTTATTTAAAACAAAAGTCTGAGCTGATTGATAGAAACCAGGATAGTGAAAATAAATTCCGGTTTCACTAGAACTTTATTAAAGGACAGATTATTTTATTCTGAGAGTTTATTGTTTATTCATCTAATCGTTTAATGACAATAAAACAGGTTATTTGGTGCAGCTGCTTCAGGCTGCTCATCACAATGATCAGATTTATAGATGTGTTTTAATGGTTGGAATTTAATCAGAATAATAAAATCTAACGTCCATTTTTAACAGTAACACAGATTATAATCCAGGCTGCTGGAGGCGACCCCCCCCCCTCTGCAGCCAATGATTGTTTGTCCTGTTTGTCTCTGATGGACTGGAGACCTGTCCAGGATGGACCCCCCCTCCTCTCTGTCCTGGGTGGACCCCCCTCCTCTCTGTCCATGATGGACCCCCCCTCCTCTCTGTCCAGGGTGGACCCCCCTCCTCTCTGTCCATGATGGACCCCCCCTCCTCTCTGTCCTGGGTGGACCCCCCTCCTCTGTGTCCAGGTTGGACCCCCCTCCTCTCTGTCCAGGGTGGACTCCTCTCCTGTCCCCAGTAAACAGCTGGACATGGACCTCCCCCCCCCCAGCTTATCCCGGTACCACAGAGTCCACTGGACCCAGAACCAGATCTGGATCTTAGTCCAGAACCGGTCCACCCACCCAGGGTTCTGACCCAGTCTGTCGGAACCACATCAAAGACCGCATCATATTAATACCATGATGACGTCAGAACTGAACCCAGAACCGCCTGCTGATTTCAATCAACGTTCCACCCACCCGCCACAGTTCGGATGGGGCCCAGTGGACCCGGAACCGCGCTGGTCCGAACCAAGATGCCGGTTCTTTGAGCGGCCAGGAGCCTCCGCCAGACTCCATTCAAAGTTCGGCCGTTTTAGGCTTCAATCTCTAAAGCTAGACTGGAGCTGGGGGCCCGGTTCGGTGACCCGGTTCGGTCAGCGCAGCTCCTCTGGTTTATCTCCGGACCTGTGAAGGGCTGCTGCTGCGGCAGCTGCGAACGCTGGAGGGAAATGGACCCAGAACCCAATGAATCCCAGGCTGCTAAATTAGACATTTTTTGAACGGAGTCTGGTGGAGCCGCTAGCTCCGCAGCGCAGCTCAGACCGGGTTCGGTTCTGAGGTTCCGGATCGCCGCTTACCTGAGGATCCGGATCGGTCTGCATCGCTCCGGGTCCAGCACCGATCCTCTGCTTCGATCATCAACCAGAACCGAGTCCGGAGATGGTTCTGGAGCACTTCCGGGTCACCCCGACCCCCACCACCGGGGGGGCTGAGGATGAGACAGAACCAGACCCGACCCAACAGAACCAGACCCGACCCAATAGAACCAGACCCGACCCAGCAGAACCAGACCCGACCCAGCAGAACCAGACCCGACCCAGCAGAACCAGTGAGGCCATTTTCACCAGAAAGGTTCTGTTTGGATCAGAACCAGCAGTGTCACAGACTCATCAGAACTTTTCAGTCCAAATTATTTGAAAAAGCTGCTGTTTTGATTCTAAAGGTCCAAATGGATCAGAACCGGCTCCATTCCTGTAGAAGGGTTCCATTCTAAACTAACTGGTGCCAGCGGTACCGGTAGCCGGTCGGGTCAGAACCATACCTGAGACATCATAGAACCTGGAAACCCAAATGATCAGAACCAGAACCCAGTTCATCAACAGAGTTTTTATTAAAGTTCTGGAAGCAGCGACCCGAAAACAAACAGAGCTAGTAGAACCCACCCAGAACCGCTCCAGAACAAACCGGACCCGCTGACAGAACCAGGGATGGGTTCTTTGGTTCTGGTGTTTGGGTTCCTGTCCGGAACACGACATGGTTACAGTGATGGGTTCTGGAGAGGCCCGGATCACGGTTCTGGAGACGAACTGAAGCGGGTCAGAACCCAGCCTGGTTCTGAATGATCCACAGGGAGCCGGTTCCAGTGTGAGGTTCTCCAGAACCGACCCACAGGATGGATGTCCCGCCTCCTCATCGCCACGGCAACCCGCAGAGGGGAACCTGTCAGAACCGGAACCTGCGGAGAGAGCAGAGCGTGGTCAGAACCCAACCTGGAGAGCGGGTCTGGACCAGAACCAGAACCTCAGGGTCCACTACCTCAGATCGCCGTGGTAACAGCAGTCTGGATGGACGGCAGCATCGGAACCGGAACATCTGGAAGAACAGCGGGTCCAAATGAGTGCCAGGTTCTGGTCCAGTGGTTCCATCCGGTTCTACAGGGGTGGTTCTGAGGAATGAGGTCCAACAGAACCAACAGGTGGCGCCGTTTAAGGCCCGGAACCAGAACCAAACAGAAATCCCCTCCCTTCATGGAATCAAAGCCTGATGTTCTGGTTCTGACCAGAACCGGGTCAGAACCAGTCAGCAGGAGGCCCTGACTGGGGCGCCCCCTGCTGACTGGTTCTGACCGAGTCCGGTTCTGGAGGTCTGGATCCCTGCACCACCCGGTCCTGGTTCTGGACCCAGCAGACCTCCAGAAGCAGACTGGAGGCGGGATCAGATGAACGCTTCGGTCCGTGTTTGTCATGGCGCCCCGCCCTGAGAACAAGCTGCCTGAGGGGGGCGCTACAATTCGGCCTTTTGTTCACATCATCTCCCAGCAGGCCCCGCCCACACCGTGACATCACTCACCCGCTGCCCTCTGTGGGCGAAGCGTCTGCAGCAGAACCACCTAAGGAACAGAGAACATCCGGGTCAGAGGAGGGCGTGGTTCTGGGGCGACCCGCCTGGATCAGAACACGCTTCGGTCCGTTAATGTCACGGCCCCCGCCCACACCGTGACATCACTCACCTGCTGCCCTCTGTGGGCGAAGCTGTCTGCAGCAGAACCACCTAAGGAACAGAGAACATCCGGGTCAGAGGAGGGCGTGGTTCTGGGGCGACCCGCCTGGATCAGAACACGCTTCGGTCCGTTAATGTCACGGCCCCGCCCACTCCGTGACATCACTCACCTGCTGCCCTCTGTGGGCGAAGCGTCTGCAGCAGAACCACCTAAGGAACAGAGAACATCCGGGTCAGAGGAGGGCGTGGTTCTGGGGCGACCCGCCTGGATCAGAACACGCTTCGGTCCGTTAATGTCACGGCCCCGCCCACACCGTGACATCACTCACCTGCTGCCCTCTGTGGGCGAAGCGTCTGCAGCAGAACCACCTAAGGAACAGAGAACATCCGGGTCAGAGGAGGGCGTGGTTCTGGGGCGACCCGCCTGGATCAGAACACGCTTCGGTCCGTTAAGGTCACGGCCCCGCCCACACCGTGACATCACTCACCCGCTGCCCTCTGTGGGCCATGCGTCTGCAGCAGAACCACCTAAGGAACAGAGAACATCCGGGTCAGAGGAGGGCGTGGTTCTGGGGCGACCCGCCTGGATCAGAACACGCTTCGGTCCGTTAAGGTCACGGCCCCGCCCACACCGTGACATCACTCACCTGCTGCCCTCTGTGGGCGATGCGTCTGCAGCAGAACCACCTAAGGAACAGAGAACATCCGGGTCAGAGGAGGGCGTGGTTCTGGGGCGACCCGCCTGGATCAGAACACGCTTCGGTCCGTTTATGTCACGGCCCCGCCCACACCGTGACATCACTCACCCGCTGCCCTCTGTGGGCGATGCGTCTGCAGCAGAACCACCTAAGGAACAGAGAACATCCGGGTCAGAGGAGGGTGAGGTTCTGGGGCGACCCGCCTGGATCAGAACACGCTTCGGTCCGTTTATGTCACGGCCCCGCCTCTGTGAACAGACTGCTGGGGGCGGAGCTTCAGTCGGCCTTTTGTTGCATCATATCCAGGTGGGTCTGACCCCAGGTGCTGGTCTGGGGCTCGGTCCGGTCTATCATGTAGTTCACCTGTGATATGATGATGTCATTCCACCTGGACCCTCTTCTGATTGGCTCCCATCTCCTGCAATCAGAGTCAGAGGTTGCTGGAGCTGTGCTCCCATTGGCTGATGCTTCTGATTGGAGCTGAAGCAGCAGAACGTCGCTGGATGGTTATAGTTACCATGACAACGCTGATGACCTCACAGCTGCTCCTTGGTGGCTCCAGGGAGCGGTTAGGGTTAGAGCTAACCTTAACCCGGCTAGCCTCCAGGGGGCGCTCCAGCTAGCCTGGTTAGCCATGCAGGGCTTCACCTTCGGCAGAACCAGTCCTGTGGTCCAAATGGACCGCTGTCTCCTCATCTCATAGATGTAGATCTATCAGAGTGCCTCCTGTCTAGAAGCGTTCTAGCAGCTGGGTTCGCTGGTTCCGGTCCATAAAAGGACGCGGTTCCTCCGGCCGCATGGCCCGGTCCACCCCGCTGCTGCAGCTAGCAGTTAGCATCCTGCTGGCGGTCCGTCTCTGAGTCCAACAACCAGAACAAAACATTCCAACAAATACCAGCCGAACTGGACCCGAACCGAGCTCATGCGCCCGGAACCGAGCCAGAACCTCCTCCTACCGTCCAGCCAGCCGAACCCATGCCTGATCCGAACCTGCCGATACTGCTGTTTCTTCTTCTTGGGATTCCTACGGGTTCTTCTTCTTCTTCCTCTTTTCTATCATGGCGGATCGCCACCTACTGTTCATGAGTGTGTAGCAACATTGTTTTACATCTATTTAATTCTATTTTTTAATTTTGTATTCTGAAGATAAATAAATAATGCTTTCCTTAATCTATAAATATCTTTTATATTTCCTTTATTTCCCAATAATCCCTTCAGACTCCATTCTTGGCCTGTCCTTTCAGGTCCAGATGTTCTCCAGTTGTTGTTCTACATGTTCTATCTCTCCACATCCTTCACATTTAGCATTATTTTTCCTCCCTACTAAATATAAATGTATGATCCACTCTTAATCTGATCATTGTTATTTCTTCCCTTCGGTTTCTCTCATTAATATTTCTATTTAATACTAACTTTTGCAGAGGCGTGCACAGACATTTTGGGGGGCAGGTGCTCAGGAAGGGGGGGGGGTGTTGGGGGGCACTTTTTAGCGCACGTGGAACACTTAATTATAAAAAATAAAAAAAATACATGCATGTTGAATGAAATTTGACTTTTATTTGTAACATTCTCTAAACGTGAGTTTTCAATGGAAAAAAGTCACACCATAGGGACATGTCCCTCCCAACATTTAGAACCGACCTAATTGTCCCTACCAACATTTAGAACCGACCTAATTGTCCCTACCAACATTTAGAACCGACCTAATTGTCCCTACCAACATTTAGAACCGACCTAATTGTCCCTACCAACATTTAGAACCGACCTAATTGTCCCTACCAACATTTAGAACCGACCTAATTGTCCCTACCAACATTTAGAACCGACCTAATTGTCCCTACCAACATTTAGAACCGACCTAATTGTCCCTACCAACATTTTGAACCGTCCTAATTGTCCCTCCCAATAATTGGATGTGAGCAACATGTTTCTAATTTACAGCAGTAGTTGTTGCAGCAGTGGCTTCTTTTCCTCTCGCAGCTCCTCTGCCTGCTCTCTCCTGTCCCTTTCACGCAGCAGCGCATGGAACTGTGCTGCGCTGTTTAACTCCACTCTCATTGGTTGTTCTGCCTTAGGTTCCGCCTTCTCTCTCTCTGATTGGCTGTTTTCTAGTCCTGGTGCGCTTGGAGCACACCGTTGAAAATGTATTCACACTAGAATGCTGCGGTTACTACAATTAATATTAGACTACAAAACTAGTCCCAATTAAAAAAAATGAATATCATGTACACTAAAAAACAAAAACCTTTTTTTTTCTTTAATAAAGCGAAATATTCTGAGTCAGCCAGGAGTTCTGAAGACACAAAATGGGCAAATAAAGGCTGTAAGCCATCAACATTTCTGATTCTTAGCCACAGCCAACTAAGAAAGAAAAAGTGAGTGTTTCCTTTTTACCGATATTTAGTTGATATTACTGTTTTCATTTTTTGATGACTCTTTGAGGAAGTTCAGGTATAATTATTAGCGGGTGTTATTTCTCTTATAGAGTACAACAACAAGAAATGGGGCCTAAACATCTGCTGTTTTTCATTTAAAAAGCATAATTAGGGTTCCACATAATAATAGTTCTATTTTATTGACTATTTATACTTCTAGAAATAGGATAAAGACAAGAACAAACAGAGGAAGAATATAAACATTGATTTTATCTTACATAGATTTCCACACAGTCTATAAGTAAATTAGTACAAACATTAATGTCTGGAAAAAATGCTTGAATGTGGCTGTTTATTTTGGATATTATTAAATTACAGATAAGATAGTGTTATATTGTCTTTTATAATTGTTAAAAGTGATTTTATATTTTAATAAACCTAGGCTCATTCTTAGTGTTTTGCTTTATAGATGATGCCACTAAAAAAGAAAATATACATAAGGAGCTATTTAAACAGTCAGACAGTAAGCAATATAGGACAATGATAAAAGGTTGTGTTACATTTAATCCTTTACTATTAAAAATGCACTTATGCATTATATAATTATAGGAAACACAGATATCCAGTAATAATGATGCAGGGCAGCTTGTAGGTGAAGCAGCTGCCCTTCAGTGCTTCAGGTGACGTCTAAATAAACCAGGTGATACTAAAATATTTCCACATGAGGAGTTCTGGGTGGAGAATATTGACAGACAAGACATTTTTTTTTATCTTATATATATTATATATATATATATATATATATATATATATATATATATATATATATATATATATATATATATATATATATATATTGTATTTTTACAATTTTGGTATAATTACTGATCTAAGTGGGTTGCTCTGTAGGGGAAAGGGACATTTTACATTTATATTATGTTTTATAGTCTCTATTCTTCAGTTAATGATTAATCACTTACTAAATTTGTTGACGATTATTGAAATAATCAATTAATCCGATTAATTTTTTCAGCCTCAGATAAAATACATAAAATGGGCTACACAGAGTAACTACAGCCCAGATGTTCAACTTTTATAGTGAAGTTAATATTTTAATGAATGTATTATTTTGCTTGATACAGAGAGAGAATAGTAGGTAACAATATTAGAGTGGGGTTTAACTCTGCATAATTCTATATCTTCAGAGGAAAATACTGTATTTACCTTCTCTCTTAGTCGTTCAAATGAAACCGTTTTCAAAGTGGAAAACAGTCCTAATTCCACATTCATCAGAGCCGCTGATACTTCAAACATTGATAAACAGCATCTAATGAGTGTAGAGCTTATAACATTTTTATTAATGTAGCAAAATGTTGCTTTTCTCTTTTAACAATGAATTCGTCTTATCAGTACGGATGCTCACATCGTGCATAAAAAAGGAGAGGCATATTGCATAGCACCAATGACACCAGGCCAATAGTGTCCCCACCAAAGTTCAAATCAGACCTACGCCCTTGGCTATTAGGACAACATGACTGGAAGTCTTGTCACGTGGATATGACTTATGGTAGCCTACAAAATAATAGCTATTTTAATACCTGCTGATTTTGTACAAACCACTTAAAAATAAAATGCAAATAGCTTTTAAGATTTTTCAATACGATTAACCCTCCTTTCTTGGCATTGTGCTGCAATTACTAAACCAATATACAACTAAGACAATAAAGAGACCAAAATGTGTTCATTTATGTTGCCTAACAAAACCTATACAACAGAAAACGTTTGTCTTAACACATAGATTTGTACAGAAGAGGATTAGGGCCACTAAAAAAAAAAATTAACTGATTTTTCAATTTTATTTCAGTTTAACATGAATTCTGACTTTAATCTCTTTTTTTAATTCTCTTTTAATTCTCTTTTAATTCTCTTTTTATTGTCAGAATTCAGTCAGAATTGTGAGATTAAAGTCAGAATTCATAGATTAATCTCTATTAATCCGTGCAGACCACCACCCTGTCTGCTCTGACCTGCTCCCCCCATTAGAAACTCAGTATAACTGCCACCATCTCTGCTGTTCCTGCGGGTTGCTAACCAGCTGAAGGCGGATTGTCGCCCCCTGCTGGACCAGTAAATATTGCCCATTTTCCAGAGATGGGCTCAGAAACGGCCCCAGATGATTTATAATCCATCCGCTTTCCTTTGATGCTGTAAATAATCCAGCCTAGTCTAACTGATCTTTCCATTTCTTCTTCCTATAATCTTAATCTGTTGTTTCCTTCTTCCTCTTCCGGTCTCCAATCATTTCCTCCATCTGTGCCTCCTCAGCTGTTTCTGCTGAACCGATCCTTCTGCATTATCGCTTCATTTATCTGCTTTTCTTTATTCCTCATATTAAGTCACATCTAGAAGCATAAAACATTCACCTCCCATCTGTCCAAAGATCCATACTGGTTTAACTGGTTATCTTTGGTGCCCATCCCACCATCATTAATCCCTTTTTACTTTAAATGGTCTCACAAAAATAATATATAATAATATTAATAATAATAATATAAGATTAAGAATAAATATATGACTGAGGGAAAGACATTAGATATTACAATAAGTAAAACCTAAACAGTGATGCTTCCAGATTAGTGCGTTTTGGGTTTTTTCCAGCAATATTTTTGCCATATATCAAATAGAGTAAACTGTGAACGTGTAACTGGTTCTTCTGTGAACTTCTTTACGTCGTACCATATTTTGATCACAATAGAATTAGCTTAGAATTAGACTGAATCCGATAAAACATATATATATTTTTTTATTTATTATTATTTTTTTTTTTCGTTGTTCTTTGTGACAATGACAACAATAAAGATAAAGTTAAAGACAGGTAATGGTGGACTTAGTGATTCCATTTCCTCCCATTGAGGGACATCCCTGGCATTAAAGTAGGAGCTAATAGTTCTAATCAAAGCATTTATCATAGATTTGGGTAGGCCACCATTATAATATGCCTCCAGAAATATCTGGAAGATAAGACTTATTGTTTTCTAAATGCTTTATAACGGTCTCTATGGAAGCCATCAGGCCTTGCTCCAAGAGTCTCCGCCTCACAGTGCAGATGCACTCACACCTGCCTGCTGCCATTCCTGAGCAAGCTCTGCACCGCTGGAAGCCCGATCCCGCAGCTGAAACACTTTCAGAGACGGTCCTGGCGCTTGCTGGTCTTTCTTGGCGCCCTGGAGCCTTTTTGGCAGCAATGGAACCTCTCTCCTTGAAGTTCTTGATGATGCCATAGATTGCTGACTGAGGAGCAATCTCTCTAGCTGCCATTCTCTTTCCTGTTCGGCCATCTTTGTGCAGTGCAATGATGACTGCAGGTGTTTCTTTAGAGATAACCATGGTTCACAGCAGAGAACCAATGATGCCGAGCAGCAGCCTCTGCTGCGTCATTCTGACTGAATCCTGACAGATTGATCTGCAGCCCTGTCCTCATCACCACCCACACCTGTTAATGGACCAATCACTGGAACCATGGTAGCTGCTCCTTTAAGGCAGGGCTGCAATCACCATGAAATGTGTTTAGGGATAAAGTTCATTTTCTAGGCAAATATTGACTTTGCAATTAATTGCTGTTACTCTGATCACTCTTTAGAACATTCTGGACTTTATGCAGATTACTGTTATAAAAACTGAAGCAGTAGACTTTGGAAATATTAACATTGAATCATTCTCAGAACTTTAGGCAGGACTGTATAATAAATGACAGGGAGCTTGATCTGCTAATAGAACGCTATGGTAGCAACAATCAGTTATATTTGAAAGTAATTCTTTTGAAGTCAGAAAATGTTCTAAATGTTTTTTAATGACATGATTGTTTCAGTAGGTTTTAAATGTCTCCATAGATCTATTAATTTAATTCAGTCATGAAATGCCGTATTGTTCCTCTACCTCTGATTGGTGCCCGGTCAGCTCCAGAAGGGAGGGGGCCTCAACAGTTCCAATCGCCCCTATAATGGTTTCCTGTCAGCCATGAAAGGGCAAGAAAGAAGTTGGTATAGAAAACGTCATCATCAGAATTAGGACCATACACATTTACTAGGTTCAGTTTGTTGAAAGATGGAGCCGTCTTTAATACCCTCCTCTGTCAGAAGGAAATTCTTTTAGTTTAGATCTTTAAATTTGTTCATGACTTGCTTAATATTTTTGTTTTTTTGTAAGCCTCTACAGTTGCAGGATGTGTCTGCTGGAGACACATCCTGCAACTGCTAGAACATGTTTAGTTCCAGCATTTCATTTCCATACTTTGCATCATGTCATTTTAAAGGACACTGATGCGATATTTCTGCCCATATGACCCAGAGGGGCAACAAAAACAATAGAAAAACTAACAAACATCCACAATCACTGAACTACTGGAACAAAGCCCCGTTCCAAACCAAAAGGTCAGACCCCCCCAACCATAAAGATCTATAGATCCTTATGATCTAGTCTCTTATTTCCTAACCTCCACCAACAAATAAAAATAAATATTTGAACCTGACCTTCTCCTGCATTTCCAGCAGTCCAGTTATCCCCATTCATTTGCAGTGCACTATAGTATTTATAACAGAAGTAGAACATCTTCACCTAATAGTGAATATAGAAGTTTAAGGTATATATAGTAAAAAGTATAATAGAGTGTAACTTCACTTTATACAGTGTAAACGTAATAATGATCTAACCAAAAATCTGGTCTGTCTCTTCTGAATCCCATCATTGAACTTGAACCTCTGCTGGTGTTCTGAACCTGAACGTTTCCCCTCGGTACGTTAGCACCAGCAGGGGTGATGCCGTGCCTCAGCCCGAGCTCGCGGAGGTGTTTGCGGACTGCGTCGTATTGCTTGCGCTGCTTGTGGATCTCCGTAGCGGCGTCCATCTAAGACTCACCCGTTGGTTTTTTTTAGAGGATATCCATTTTTGCTTTAGATGCTTTGAATATCATATCCTTTTGTTTATAGTTAAGGAACCGCATGATTACAGTTCTTGGGGTGCTTCTGCATTCCTTTCGGGCCAACGCGATAAGCTCTTTCCAGAATCAGGGGATTTCTCAGAGGAGACAACTCCAACACGTCTGGTAACCAGCTTTCCAAACATCCACAGGCATCGGAGCCATCGGGGAGATTCACCAATCTAAGGTTGCTAAGGCCAGATCTGGTTTCCATGTCGGCTAATTTTTGCTCCATTAGCTTCTTTGTTTCCTCCAAGCTCTTAACTTTGGTAATTAGCGACATTTGTTCATCTTCCATTGTGGATAAACGTTTCATACCTTCACCCACTTCTTTCCTCCCTGCCTCTATAGCTGTCACGCTATCAAACCTTCCAGAAATCTCAGATTTTAAGTTCTTTATCGCTCCAAGTATATCTGCAGTGTCACTGTTGTTCATTTCGCCGCTGTTAGCTGCTAGTCCTTTATCATGCGTTTTTGCTAGCCTTGTTTGCTAAGCTCCACATTTAGTGAGCCGTAGTCCATCAGCTTGGATTGCGTAGTTGTTTCTGACCTATCTTTGTTCGGTCTTCCAGGGCCTGGCATAGTTTCATCCAACTCAAACTTAGTTATCGTTGTTGTAGCATCCAGTCATTTTTAAAAGGGAATTTTCAGGATTTTGGTCAGGAGCAGTGTCGAACGCCACCTTCTACCTTGCGGTCATACCCGGAATCCGATCATTGCGTCTTTGCTCCATGTTTTTCTCCCACACTGTTTATGCTGCACCTTAGGAAATGTTAGTTTCACTGCTAAGCTGCTGCTCATTTACTGTCTTTTGTTTACACTCTGTGTACAAAATGGCAATAAAGGTCGTTTAAGTCTAAGAAAGTCAAGGCCAGCATAAAGTGGAGCGATAAGAAGGAAAAATCAAGCATATTTCATTATAGAGATATTTCTGCTCCCATGTTGGTCAAATCGTTGCCATGGTACCAAGATGTCCGATCAGAGTCATCTTCAACAGCAGAGGAGCACTAAGATGTCTCCTCAGGTGTAGCACGGGGGAAGAACCCGGATTGGGACAGAGGACCTGGTCCTAGAGCAAACTGGTAGACCTCTAAAGATAACACCAAGTACCTTAGGGTCTCCCAATTAAAGGTACAGAGGGAGGTCTGGCTTAGACTGATGAAACAGAAATAGTACACAAAATATATTTTATTTATACATTCTTTTACAATTAAAAATAAACTTTATTATTCTAATTTAAACTCAATAAGGCACAGGAACCCGTGACACCACTAGAAGACATCTGAGACTTTAGGAATACACCACAAAACAAATCAGTGGCAACACACGATAATGACGAAAAATAACGTTAAACGAAAGAAAACAAATCTCGCATTGCGTCATCCCAGTCCTGTAGAGCTATGGCAAATCAGCTAATTCAGCAAAATAGTGAACTGTCCTTCTGGCTCTGCACTACAACCGCAGCTCTAGAGGAAAACTATTAGCCTATTAGCCAAGAGCATCTAAAAAAATACACCTAGGTGAGAGCATTACATAACAGCAGCAATTTATCAGCCACAGAACCGGGTACATTCAGACACTGCAGAGAAACCCCCAAAAATCCATCCAGCAGCACCAACATCCAGGATCTGGGGGAAATGCTGGTGAGTATGCTTATGCTTATGAGTAGATCTTCTAGATCAGGGGTGGGCAATTCCAGTTCCTGAGGGCCGGTATCCTGCAAGTTTTAGATCCATCCTTGGTCCAACACACCTGAATCAAAGGCCTGACTTGCCTCCTCAGTATGCAGTCAGTTCCTTCAGTCCTCTCAATAATCTAATTACTTGATTCAGGTGTGTTGAACCAGAGTCACATCTAAAAGTTGCAGGATACTGGCCCTCAGGAACTGGAATTGCCCACCCCTGTTCTAGATCCAGCTCTACTGCTTTGAGAGTTTGCAAATATGGTGGTGCTTCAACAGGCGTCCGAACTGAAAGGATTTCTGGTGGTTCTGGTACCAAAGTCATGGATGAATCACTGCCTGCAAAGATCCAGACTCCACATCATCCTCAGTGTTCTCCTCTGGTGTCCTTTGTGGCCAACCATCATAGAAGGTCTCTGAAGGTGACTGAGGTACGATGCACTTGTCTAACAAAGTGAAGCTTATGAACTGGGGCAATTGAATAAACACCACCTGAACCTGTTGTCCTCGCAACTTTGTCTGGCCGTAGGGAGCGAAGCAGATTGAACATAGTTCGAATGAACCGTCCACATTGTCCATTTCCCTGTGGATGGTACGGCATGGTGCGACTCTTCTGAACTCAGTACAACTCACATAACTGTCGTACCAGGACACCTTCAAAATTCCTCCCCCGGTCAGAGTGGATACGGGCCAGCACTCCAGAACGGTAACACCACTCACGAACCAGGACCCAGGACGTTGTTGCTTTCTGATCACGAGTGGGGACTGCTTGGGTGAACTTCGACAATATATCTGTCCTCACCATCACCATCATGGGCTGATTCCAGAAGTGTAAAATCAAAGGCCAACAGCTGATCTGGTCTTGGAGCAAGAAGGTGACCCATAGGAGCTCAAACTCTTGGCTGGGTGTTCTTAGCAAGGGTACACCTCTCACACTGCTGGCACCAATCCTTTACATCTTTATCCACTCCTGGCCAGAAGCACCTCTGCTTCACCACATTAATCGTCCTCTCGACCCCCTGGTGGCCATGCTGTTGATGAAGCTTCTGCAACACCTTTGTTTTTAAACTCTCTGGGAGAAGAAACTGAAGAACTTCACCATCTGATCTCCACGTGCCTTCCTTCTGTTTTAGAAGTCCAAGAGCGCCTGGCCCTAAATGCTCCTTTTCAGCCCAGCTCGGCACTCTTTGCTGCTGCCTAAACTCCAGGAAGACTGAAATGGCTGGATCAGACCCTTGAAGCAAACACACATCTTCTATGCTGCAGGATGGAAGGGCAGTTCTTGCCAACCAGGCTGCATCCTCCTGCACCCCCCAAGACACATCTTTGACCTAGCATGTTTCGAAACAAGGAGATGAAGCGGGGCAGCCAGTTGAGAGAATCCCTCTACACACCTCCGGTAATAATTGTCAAACCACAGGAATGACCACAGCTCCAAGACTCCAAGTAGGATGAGGCCAGTTTGACACGAAATCTTGCCTGGATCTGTGGCTACACCCGCCTCTGAGATGCAATGTCCGAAGGAATGTTGGGTGCTATTCGCGGGTCTTGCTGTCAGGTTTTACAGTCGAGTGTAAATTTTGGGTGTTATTGCTGGGTTTTGCCAACGGATGTGAAAGTTGGGTGTTATTGTCGGGTCTTGCTGTCAGGCTTTACCATCGGATGTGAATGTTAGATGTTATTGTTGGGTCTTGTAGTCAGGTTTTACCATCGGGTGTAAATGTTGGTTGTCATTGTCGGGTCTTGCCGTCAGGAGGAATGTTGGGTGTTATTGTCGGGTCTTGTAGTCAGGTTTTACCATCGGGTGTAAATGTTGGTTGTCATTGTCGGGTCTTGCCGTCAGGAGGAATGTTGGGTGTTATTGTTGGGTCTTGTAGTCAGGTTTTACCATCGGGTGTAAATGTTGGTTGTCATTGTCGGGTCTTGCCGTCAGGAGGAATGTTAGATGTTATTGTCGGGTCTTGTAGTCAGCTTTTACCATCGGGTGTAAATGTTGGTTGTTATTGTCGGGTCTTGCCGTCAGGAGGAATGTTGGGTGTTATTGTTGGGTCTTGTAGTCAGGTTTTACCATCGGGTGTAAATGTTGGTTGTCATTGTCGGGTCTTGCCGTCAGGAGGAATGTTAGATGTTATTGTCGGGTCTTGTAGTCAGCTTTTACCATCGGGTGTAAATGTTGGTTGTTATTGTCGGGTCTTGCCGTCAGGAGGAATGTTGGGTGTTATTGTTGGGTCTTGTAGTCAGGTTTTACCATCGGGTGTAAATGTTGGTTGTTATTGTCGGGTCTTGCCGTCAGGAGGAATGTTGGGTGTTATTGTTGAGCCTAGCTGTCAGGTTTTACAGTCGGGTGTAAATTTTGGGTGTTATTGTCGGGTCTTGTGGTCAGGTTTTACCATCTGGTGTAAATGTTGGTTGTTATTGTCGGGTCTTGCCGTCAGGAGGAATGTTGGGTTTTATTGTTGGGTCTTGTAGTCAGGTTTTACCATCGGGTGTAAATGTTGGTTGTTATTGTCGGGTCTTGCCGTCAGGAGGAATGTTGGGTGTTATTGTCGAGCCTTGCTGTCAGGTTTTACAGTCGGGTGTAAATTTTGGGTGTTATTGTCGGGTCTTGTGGTCAGGTTTTACCATCTGGTGTAAATGTTGGTTGTTATTGTCGGGTCTTGCCTTCAGTAGGAATGTTGGGTGTTATTGTCGGGTCTTACAGTCAGGAGGAATGTTGGGTGTTATTGTCGGGCCTTGCTGTCAGGTTTTACAGTCGGGTGTAAATTTTGGGTGTTATTGTCGGGTCTTGTGGTCAGGTTTTACCATGGGATGTAAATGTTGGGTGTTTCCTTTCAGAGACAAACAGACGCAACAGATAAATTAGCGGTTTAATCTGGTCAGAAGCTGAGATCCTTTACACAAACAGGCCCACTTCCTCCAATAGGCACAGTGATGAGAAACAAATCTAAAAATATAAAAATCAAAGTCTCCATGGCAACAGAACCTCAATCTACCAGCCAATCAGAGAGCAGCTATCGCCGGTAGACGCCAAAGGCCACCAGGCTGAGGAAGATGGTGATGCCGACCAGGGAGGCGGTGGCCGGGGCGGTGAAGAACTGCCGGTACTGAATCTGACAGTACCACAGCACCGAGAGCATCAGGACCAGCAGTGGAACCATCAGGCTGCCTACGTTCAGAGCCACCTGCACCTGGTCCCCGGGCCGCGGGCCCCCCACGGCCCCCTGGCCGGCGCTCTGGGAGATATGGCAGTGCAGGACGCAGTTATGGACCAGGTTCAGAGAGGCCAGCGTCTGAGCGTCGTCCTGTAGGAGTTGGCCCTGGTAGATGAGGCGGACCTGCTGCTCCTGGCCCGCAAAGTAGGTCCTGAAGGAGACAGGGAGACAGAGGGGTCACGGAACGGGTCTGGAAGGACCGTCTCTTTGAAAACTGTAGTACTGACTGTAGTAGTTGGTGTAGTACACACTAGTAGCGGGTGCAGTAGTATGTACCATCAGATGTACCCACTAGTAGTGGGTGTGGTAGTACATAGCAGCTAGAAGTAGTGCAGTTTGGGGTAGTCGCTGGTACCAGTATGTACCGTTCGGTGTGGCTGCTAGTAGTATGTACCGTTAGATGTAGCCACTAGTAGTAGTAGTAGTAGTAGTACTGTTAGATGTAGCCACTAGTAGTATGTACCGTTAGATGTAGCCACTAGTAGTAGTAGTAGTACTGTTAGATGTAGCCACTAGTAGTAGTATGTACCGTTTGATGTAGCGACTGGTATTAGTAGTATGTACCGTTTGATGTAGCCACCAGTAGTAGTAGTAGTACGTACCGTTTGATGTAGACACTAGTAGTAGTACGTACCGTTTGATGTAGAGACTAGTACTAGTACGTACAGTTTTATGTAGCGACTAGTAGTAGTAGTACGTACCGTTTGATGTAGAGACTAGTACTAGTACGTATCGTTTGATGTAGAGACTAGTACTAGTACGTATCGTTTGATGTAGACTAGTACTAGTACGTATCGTTTGGTGTAGTGACTAGTAGTAGTAGTAGTAGTATTACGTACCGTTTGATGTAGCCACTAGTAATAGTAGTACGTACCGTTGGATGTAGCCACTAGTAGTAGTAGTAGTACCGTTTGATGTAGCTACTAGTAGTAGTAGTAAGTACCGTTGGATGTAGCCACTAGTAGTAGTAGTAGTACCGTTTGATGTAGCTACTAGTAGTAGTAGTACGTACCGTTGGATGTAGCCACTAGTAGTAGTAGTAGTACCGTTTGATGTAGCTACTAGTAGTAGTAGTACGTACCGTTGGATGTAGCCACTAGTAGTAGTAGTAGTAGTAGTAGTACCGTTTGATGTAGCCACTAGTAGTAGTAGTACCGTTTGATGTAGCCACTAGTAGTAGTAGTACGTACCGTTTGATGTAGCTACTAGTAGTAGTAGTAGTACCGTTTGATGTAGCTACTAGTAGTAGTAGTACGTACCGTTGGATGTAGCTACTAGTAGTAGTAGTAGTACCGTTTGATGTAGCTACTAGTAGTAGTAGTAGTACCGTTTAATGTAGCTACTAGTAGTAGTAGTATGTACCGTTAGATGTAGCCACTAGTAGTAGTAGTAGTAGTAGTACTGTTAGATGTAGCCACTAGTAGTATGTACCGTTAGATGTAGCCACTAGTAGTAGTAGTAGTAGTAGTACTGTTAGATGTAGCCACTAGTAGTAGTACGTACCGTTTGATGTAGAGACTAGTACTAGTACGTACAGTTTGATGTAGAGACTAGTACTAGTACGTATCGTTTGATGTAGACTAGTACTAGTACGTATCGTTTGATGTAGTGACTAGTAGTAGTAGTAGTAGTATTACGTACCGTTTGATGTAGCGACTAGTAGTAGTACTGTATACAGTTTTATGTAGCGACTAGTAGTAGTAGTAGTAGTAGTACGTACCGTTTGATGTAGAGACTAGTACGTATCGTTTGATGTAGAGACTAGTACTAGTACGTATCGTTTGATGTAGACTAGTACTAGTACGTATCGTTTGATGTAGTGACTAGTAGTAGTAGTAGTAGTATTACGTACCGTTTGATGTAGCGACTAGTAGTAGTACTGTATACAGTTTTATGTAGCGACTAGTAGTAGTAGTAGTAGTAGTACGTACCGTTTGATGTAGAGACTAGTACGTATCGTTTGATGTAGAGACTAGTACTAGTACGTATCGTTTGATGTAGACTAGTACTAGTACGTATCGTTTGATGTAGTGACTAGTAGTAGTAGTAGTAGTATTACGTACCGTTTGATGTAGTGACTAGTAGTAGTAGTAGTAGTATTACGTACCGTTTGATGTAGCCACTAGTAGTAGTAGTAGTACCGTTTGATGTAGCTACTAGTAGTAGTAGTAGTACCGTTGGATGTAGCCACTAGTAGTAGTAGTAGTACCGTTTGATGTAGCCACTAGTAGTAGTAGTAGTACCGTTTGATGTAGCTACTAGTAGTAGTAGTAGTACCGTTTGATGTAGCCACTAGTAGTAGTAGTACGTACCGTTTGATGTAGCTACTAGTAGTAGTAGTAGTACCGTTTGATGTAGCCACTAGTAGTAGTAGTACGTACCGTTGGATGTAGCCACTAGTAGTAGTAGTAGTACCGTTTGATGTAGCCACTAGTAGTAGTAGTAGTAGTACGTACCGTTTGATGTAGCTACTAGTAGTAGTAGTACGTACCGTTTGATGTAGCCACTAGTAGTAGTAGTACGTACCGTTGGATGTAGCCACTAGTAGTAGTAGTACGTACGGTTTGATGTAACCACTAGTAGTAGTAGTAGTAGTACCGTTTGATGTAGCCACTAGTAGTAGTAGTACGTACCGTTGGATGTAGCCACTAGTAGTAGTAGTAGTACCGTTTGATGTAGCTACTAGTAGTAGTAGTACGTACCGTTGGATGTAGCCACTAGTAGTAGTAGTAGTACCGTTTGATGTAGCTACTAGTAGTAGTAGTACGTACGGTTTGATGTAACCACTAGTAGTAGTAGTAGTAGTACCGTTTGATGTAGCTACTAGTAGTAGTAGTAGTAGTACCGTTGGATGTAGCCACTAGTAGTAGTAGTAGTACCGTTTGATGTAGCCACTAGTAGTAGTAGTAGTACCGTTTGATGTAGCTACTAGTAGTAGTAGTAGTACCGTTTGATGTAGCCACTAGTAGTAGTAGTAGTACCGTTTGATGTAGCTACTAGTAGTAGTAGTAGTACCGTTTGATGTAGCTACTAGTAGTAGTAGTACGTACCGTTGGATGTAGCCACTAGTAGTAGTAGTACGTACCGTTTGATGTAGCTACTAGTAGTAGTAGTAGTACCGTTTGATGTAGCTACTAGTAGTAGTAGTACGTACCGTTGGATGTAGCCACTAGTAGTAGTAGTAGTACCGTTTGATGTAGCCACTAGTAGTAGTAGTAGTACCGTTTGATGTAGCCACTAGTAGTAGTAGTACGTACCGTTTGATGTAGCTACTAGTAGTAGTAGTAGTACCGTTTGATGTAGCCACTAGTAGTAGTAGTACGTACCGTTATATGTAGACACTAGTAGTAGTACGTACCGTTTGATGTTCCGACTAGTAGTAGTAGTACGTACCGTTTGATGTTGCGACTAGTAGTAGTAGTACGTACCGTTTGATGTAGCCACTAGTAGTAGTAGTAGTACGTACCGTTTGATGTAGCCACTAGTAGTAGTAGTAGTACGTACCGTTTGATGTAGCCACTAGTAGTAGTAGTACCGTTTGATGTAGCCACTAGTAGTAGTAGTAGTACGTACCGTTCGATGTAGAAACTAGTAGTAGTAGTACGTACCGTTATATGTAGACACTAGTAGTAGTACGTACCGTTTGATGTTCCGACTAGTAGTAGTAGTACGTACCGTTTGATGTTGCGACTAGTAGTAGTAGTACGTACCGTTTGATGTAGCCACTAGTAGTAGTAGTAGTACGTACCGTTTGATGTAGCCACTAGTAGTAGTAGTAGTACGTACCGTTTGATGTAGCCACTAGTAGTAGTAGTACCGTTTGATGTAGCCACTAGTAGTAGTAGTAGTACGTACCGTTCGATGTAGAAACTAGTAGTAGTAGTACGTACCGTTATATGTAGACACTAGTAGTAGTACGTACCGTTTGATGTTCCGACTAGTAGTAGTAGTACGTACCGTTTGATGTTGCGACTAGTAGTAGTAGTAGTACCGTTTGATGTAGCCACTAGTAGTAGTAGTACCGTTCGATGTAGAAACTAGTAGTAGTAGTACGTACCGTTATATGTAGACACTAGTAGTAGTAGTACGTACCGTTCGATGTAGAAACTAGTAGTAGTACGTACCGTTTGATGTTCCGACTAGTAGTAGTAGTACGTACCGTTTGATGTTGCGACTAGTAGTAGTAGTACGTACCGTTTGATGTAGCCACTAGTAGTAATAGTACCGTTTGATGTAGCCACTAGTAGTAGTACCGTTCGATGTAGAAACTAGTAGTAGTAGTACGTACCGTTATATGTAGACACTAGTAGTAGTACGTACCGTTTGATGTTCCGACTAGTAGTAGTAGTACGTACCGTTTGATGTTGCGACTAGTAGTAGTAGTACGTACCGTTTGATGTAGCCACTAGTAGTAGTACCGTTCGATGTAGAAACTAGTAGTAGTAGTACGTACCGTTATATGTAGACACTAGTAGTAGTAGTAGTACCGTTTGATGTAGCCACTAGTAGTAGTAGTACGTACCGTTATATGTAGCCACTAGTAGTAGTAGTACGTACCGTTATATGTAGCCACTAGTAGTAGTAGTAGTAGTACCGTTTGATGTAGCCACTAGTAGTAGTAGTACGTACCGTTTGATGTAGCCACTAGTAGTAGTAGTATGTACCGTTATATGTAGCCACTAGTAGTAGTAGTAGTACCGTTTGATGTAGCCACTAGTAGTAGTAGTACGTACCGTTTGATGTAGCCACTAGTAGTAGTAGTATGTACCGTTTGATGTAGCCACTAGTAGTAGTAGTACGTACCGTTATATGTAGCCACTAGTAGTAGTAGTAGTACCGTTTGATGTAGCCACTAGTAGTAGTAGTACGTACCGTTTGATGTAGCCACTAGTAGTAGTAGTACGTACCGTTATATGTAGCCACTAGTAGTAGTAGTACGTACCGTTTGATGTAGCCACTAGTAGTAGTAGTACGTACCGTTTGATGTAGCCACTAGTAGTAGTAGTACGTACCGTTATATGTAGCCACTAGTAGTAGTAGTACGTACCGTTATATGTAGCCACTAGTAGTAGTAGTACGTACCGTTTGATGTAGCCACTAGTAGTAGTAGTACGTACCGTTTGATGTAGCCACTAGTAATCGTAGTACGTACCGTTATATGCAGCGACTAGTAGTATTAGTACGTACCGTTTGATGTAGCCACTAGTAGTAGTAGTACGTACCGTTTGATGTAGCCACTAGTAATCGTAGTACGTACCGTTATATGCAGCGACTAGTAGTAGTAGTACGTACCGTTTGATGTAGCCACTAGTAATCGTAGTACGTACCGTTTGATGTAGCCACTAGTAGTAGTAGTACGTACCGTTTGATGTAGCCACTAGTAGTAGTAGTACGTACCGTTATATGTAGCCACTAGTAGTAGTAGTACGTACCGTTATATGTAGCCACTAGTAGTAGTAGTACGTACCGTTTGATGTAGCCACTAGTAGTAGTAGTACGTACCGTTTGATGTAGCCACTAGTAGTAGTAGTACGTACCGTTATATGTAGCCACTAGTAGTAGTAGTACGTACCGTTATATGTAGCCACTAGTAGTAGTAGTACGTACCGTTTGATGTAGCCACTAGTAGTAGTAGTACGTACCGTTTGATGTAGCCACTAGTAATCGTAGTACGTACCGTTATATGCAGCGACTAGTAGTAGTAGTACGTACCGTTTGATGTAGCCACTAGTAGTAGTAGTACGTACCGTTTGATGTAGCCACTAGTAATCGTAGTACGTACCGTTATATGCAGCGACTAGTAGTAGTAGTACGTACCGTTTGATGTAGCCACTAGTAGTAGTAGTAGGTACCGTTTGATGTAGCCACTAGTAATCGTAGTACGTACCGTTATATGCAGCGACTAGTAGTAGTAGTACGTACCGTTTGATGTAGCCACTAGTAATCGTAGTAGGTACCGTTTGATGTAGCCACTAGTAATCGTAGTAGGTACCGTTTGATGTAGCCACTAGTAGTAGTAGTACGTACCGTTATATGTAGCCACTAGTAGTAGTAGTACGTACCGTTATATGTAGCCACTAGTAGTAGTAGTACGTACCGTTTGATGTAGCCACTAGTAGTAGTAGTACGTACCGTTATATGCAGCGACTAGTAGTAGTAGTACGTACCGTTATATGTAGCCACTAGTAGTAGTAGTACGTACCGTTATATGTAGCCACTAGTAGTAGTAGTACGTACCGTTTGATGTAGCCACTAGTAGTAGTAGTACGTACCGTTATATGTAGCCACTAGTAGTAGTAGTACGTACCGTTTGATGTAGCCACTAGTAGTAGTAGTACGTACCGTTATATGTAGCCACTAGTAGTAGTAGTACGTACCGTTATATGTAGCCACTAGTAGTAGTAGTACGTACCGTTTGATGTAGCCACTAGTAGTAGTAGTACGTACCGTTTGATGTAGCCACTAGTAATCGTAGTACGAACCGTTATATGCAGCGACTAGTAGTAGTAGTACGTACCGTTTGATGTAGCCACTAGTAATCGTAGTACGAACCGTTATATGCAGCGACTAGTAGTAGTAGTACGTACCGTTTGATGTAGCCACTAGTAATCGTAGTACGTACCGTTTGATGTAGCCACTAGTAGTACTAGTACGTACCGTTTGATGTAGCCACTAGTAATCGTAGTACGAACCGTTATATGTAGCCACTAGTAGTAGTAGTACGTACCGTTTGATGTAGCCACTAGTAGTAGTAGTACGTACCGTTTGATGTAGCCACTAGTAATCGTAGTACGAACCGTTATATGCAGCGACTAGTAGTAGTAGTACGTACCGTTTGATGTAGCCACTAGTAATCGTAGTACGTACCGTTTGATGTAGCCACTAGTAGTACTAGTACGTACCGTTTGATGTAGCCGATGGTGTCCTGCGGTTGGACCTGGGCCGTCCTCTCCGTGTCGTTCAGGAACTTCAGTCGAACCACCATGTTCCTCTCACTCTCTCCTCCTGGCCTTCTCGCCCCGCCTCTCTCCTCAGACTCCGCCTCTTCTTGGGCGGAGGGGCCGGTGGGCGGGGCCTCCGACAGAGGGCCGGCTGAGCCACTGGGGGTGAGGGGCGTGTCCTGTGGTGAGGGGGTGGGGCCTGTGGAGGAAGTGAAGAGCTGCTCTGGAGGGTCGGCGGTGCGGGTGGAGACCCAGGCCAGCAGCAGCACCATCAGCAGCAGCAGGAAGCTGAAGAGCAGCGTCACCTCGTCCCCGACGCCTTCGATCAGAGCCATCGCCCGCCGCAACGCACCTGCACACAGGGCGGAGCTTCACTGACCAAATGGTTCCCTTTAAAGAGTCCAACCCAGAGGAGCTCCAAAGGTCCGCTCTGGCTGGATCTGTCACCATGGTAACTGATGCTAGAACCCATAGAGCAGCCCCGCCTCCCAACCAATCAGAGTCTTTACAGACGAACTGAGATTCGTTGCTAATGCGAATCGGTCTGAACAGGCCACGCCATGTGTAGAAGGTCCAGCTAACGATTGATCGGCTAATCAGCTAATCAGCTAATGAGCTAATGCGCTAATGAGCTAATGCGCTAATGAGCTACGCTCCCGCCATTAAATGAGTCCCATCCTTCTAAAAGACGGGGCTTCAGCTTTATCCACTGATCTCCATTCATCTCCTGGTAGTACGGGGTGGAATGAAGCCACTGGCCGCCATATTGGTACTCCCTAGTTAGACCGGTCAGAATGTAAACAATCCGTGCGCTACATCATCAAACAACGGTGATGTTTTCATTTTCAGGGAAACTTTTAAAATCAAGATAAATTCATCACTTTGACACAGACTGAATGTTTCCCAGCATCAGATTAAAAATAGGCCCATCATCGCAGAGCCAGCATGACGCCTATAAATCAGGTAATATAATATATTACACAAATAAAATGAACGTGTTAATGGAGCAGAATAATACAGGAGGGCTAAATGTGCTAAATTGATTATGTACATGTGATATATATGGATTTAATTATATATATATATATATATATATATATATATATATATATATATATATATATATATATATATATATATATATATATATATATACATATATATATATATACACACACACAGCCTGGCTAAAAAAAAAAGTGGCCACCTGGATTGAACTAAGCAAAGGTAGGAGCCTCCTATTGGATAATTACTGCTGGGTGATTATCTTTCAACTGGAAACAAGTTATTTAACCCCAACTGGTGCAATGATTTGCTTCTCATTTCCTAAACAATCGTGTGGAAAGACACACCCCGTGTTCGTGGAAAAGATGTTAGTCTGTTTGAGAAGGGTCAAATCATTGGCACGCATCAAGCAGAGAAAACATCTAAAGAGATGCAGAAACTACTAAAACTGGATTAAGAACTTTATTAAAAACTGGAAGGATAGTGGGGACCCATCATCTTCAAGGGAGAAATGGAAATAAATCCTGAATGTTGGTGATCGACGATCACTTAAACGTGTGGTGAGATCAAATCGAAGAAAAACAACAGCATTTCCACACGCACAATGCGAAGGGAACTCAAGGGATTGGGACTGAACAGCTGTGTAGCCGTAAGAAAACCACTAATCAGTGACGCTAACCGGGAAAAAAAGGCTTCAGTTTGCAGGGAGCATAAAGATTGGACTGTGGAGCAATGGAAGAAGGTCATGTGGTCTGATGAGTCCAGATTGTTCCAGAGTGATGGGCCAATCAGGGTAAGAAGAGAGGCAGGTGAAGTGATGCCCCCACCATGCCTAGTGCCTACTGTACAAGCCTGTGGGGGTGGGGTTATGATCTGGGGTTGCTGCAGTTGCTCAGGTCTAGGTTCAGCAACAGGATGAGCTCAAAGAATGAGGTCAACTGACTACCTGAATATCCTGAATGACCAGGTTATTCCATCAATGGACTTTCCCTGATGGCACAGGCAGATTCCAAGATGACAATGCCAGGATTCATCGGGCTCAAATTGTGAAAGACTGGTTCAGGGAGCATGACTCAGCGAATGCGTGCCGTAATCAAAGCTAAAGGCGGTCCAACAAAGTATAAGGAGAGAATGATCTTTTTATTTGTGATGGCGACTTAATATATATATATATATATATATATATATATATATATATATATATATATATATATATATATATATATATATTAGGGATGGAACTGTTTATGAAAACCGTCAGAACCGTTCGGTTCGACCATCTCGGTTCGGTTCGCGTGTGTTTCGTTTGGTTCATGCGCTGCTCCTTTTTCTCATAGGCGAAGCGTTTACACTCCAGAGCAGAAGGTGGTGGTACTGCGACCAAAGCCAACCACCAGTAGTAAACAAGAAGAAGAAGAAGCGAAGCAGCGTAGCCGGGTGTAGCAGAATAAAATCAGTTGTTGTGGAGAATTGTGTAGGTATGGCGAGTGGGAAAGAACAGGAGTTGGAAGACGCGCCAGCAGCACTTTATAGGTCTGCTGTATGGGACCACTTTGCATTTAGAGTGACCTACGATGACAGCGGAGAGAAAGCTGGGGATAAAAGTGCAACAGTGTGCAAGCATTGTGCAACACGTTTTGTTTATGCTAACAGCAACACGACCAACATGTCAGGCTAACAATCAACATAAACCGAACTGAAAACCGTGAATTTTGCGAACCGTTCCACCCCTAATATTGGCCTGTGTTCCATTAGCAGGCTCTAATAGTCTACAGGCCGGGGCTATAATTAGAACCAATGGTGTTCCTGGGCAGTCCTCAGCAACCTGTGATAGTAACACACACGGACCACAGGGGGGCAGTGTTTGCTAACCAATCCCAGCCATTAGCATGGGAAGTCCCATCCTTCCACAATGGTTCTGATGTGAAACACATGATCACCGGTAGGTCTGGTGGAAACCAGGCAGCGCTAAAAGAGTTTCATTGGTTGTTCTGAATCTGCAGCGCATCTGCAGCCCATCTGCAGCGGCCCTCTCTCGGCATAGCCGTGTGTGAAGCGTGTTGGTTAGCATTTTACTACATCGGTCGAATCTACAGGAGGAGAGTCTGATGTCGAGTCTGAAGTCATTAGAACTTGAGTAGGGACTTTGCCAAACTTTGCCAAATACAACAAAAAATCGCCATCATAGCCTGGCTATAGACCCGGCTGCCGTCAGCTTCGGAGCTCCGCTGGTTGCCACGGTCCTCTCAAGTTCGTCATATTTTCTTTTAAATTACGCATTAAATCTGTGAATGGGCCATATGGTGATGCTTAAAAGTATAAGGTTCTCGCCTCAAATGATCTTAAAACATACTTTTATTGAACAACAGCAACAGAAAAGAGAACATTTAACTTAGTACTCTGAGCTCTGTGAGTTAAGAAGATGGACCGCCAAGCCAACCAATGAGCAGAAGTTGACTCTCTAGGACACCCCCCCTCCTCATTTGCATAATGAGGCAGAAATGCAGAGAGAAATGTAAAAAGGGCAGAGAGAAATGTAAAAAGGGCAGAGAGAAATGTAAAAAGGGCAGAGAGAAATGTAAAAAGGACAGAGAGAAATGTAAAAAGGGCAGAGAGAAATGTAAAAAGGGCAGAGAGAAATGTAAAAAGGGCAGAGAGAAATGTAAAAAGGGCAGAGAGAAATGTAAAAAGGGCAGAGAGAAATGTAAAAAGGGCATAGAGAAATGTAAAAAGGGCATAGAGAAATGTAAAAAGGGCAGAGAAATGTAAAAAGGGCAGAGAGAAATGTAAAAAGGGCAGCGAGAAATGTAAAAGGGCATAGAGAAATGTAAAAAGGGCAGAGAGAAATGTAAAAAGGGCAGAGAGAAATGTAAAAAGGGCATAGAGAAATGTAAAAAGGGCAGAGAGAAATGTAAAAAGGGCAGAGAGAAATGTAAAAAGGGCAGAGAGAAATGTAAAAAGGGCAGAGAGAAATGTAAAAAGGGCAGAGAGAAATGTAAAAATGCATAGAGAAATGTAAAAGGGCATAGAGAAATGTAAAAAGGGCAGAGAGAAATGTAAAAGGGCATAGAGAAATGTAAAAAGGGCAGAGAGAAATGTAAAAAGGGCAGATAGAAATGTAAAAGGGCAGAGAGAAATGTAAAAAGGGCAGAGAGAAATGTAAAAATGCATAGAGAAATGTAAAAAGGGCAGAGAGAAATGTAAAAATGCATAGAGAAATGTAAAAAGGGCAGAGGGAAATGTAAAAAGGGCATAGAGAAATGTAAAAAGGGCATAGAGAAATGTAAAAAGGGCAGAGAGAAATGTAAAAAGGGCAGAGAGAAATGTAAAAAGGGCAGAGAGAAATGTAAAAAGGGCAGAGAGAAATGTAAAAGGGCAGAGAGAAATGTAAAAAGGGCAGAGAGAAATGTAAAAATGCATAGAGAAATGTAAAAAGGGCAGAGAGAAATGTAAAAATGCATAGAGAAATGTAAAAAGGGCAGAGAGAAATGTAAAAAGGGCATAGAGAAATGTAAAAAGGGCATAGAGAAATGTAAAAAGGGCAGAGAGAAATGTAAAAAGGGCAGAGAGAAATGTAAAAAGGGCAGAGAGAAAAGTAAAAAGGGCAGAGAGAAATGTAAAAAGGGCAGAGAGAAATGTAAAAAGGGCAGAGAGAAATGTAAAAGGGCAGAGAGAAATGTAAAAAGGGCAGAGAGAAATGTAAAAAGAGCAGAGAGAAATGTAAAAAGGACAGAGAGAAATGTAAAAAGGCCAGAGAGAAATGTAAAAAGGCCAGAGAGAAATGTAAAAAGGGCAGAGAGAAATGTAAAAGGGCAGAGAGAAATGTAAAAAGGGCAGAGAGAAATGTAAAAATGCATAGAGAAATGTAAAAAGGGCAGAGAGAAATGTAAAAAGGGCAGAGAGAAATGTAAAAAGGGCAGAGAGAAATGTAAAAAGGCATAGAGAAATGTAAAAGGGCAGAGAGAAATGTAAAAATGCATAGAGAAATGTAAAAAGGGCAGAGAGAAATGTAAAAAGGGCAGAGAGAAATGTAAAAAGGGCAGAGAGAAATGTAAAAAGGGCATAGAGAAATGTAAAAAGGGCAGAGAGAAATGTAAAAGGGCAGAGAGAAATGTAAAAGGGCAGAGAGAAATGTAAAAAGGGCAGAGAGAAATGTAAAAAGGCCAGAGAGAAATGTAAAAAGGGCAGAGAGAAATGTAAAAAGGGCAGAGAGAAATGTAAAAGGGCAGAGAGAAATGTAAAAAGGGCAGAGAGAAATGTAAAAATGCATAGAGAAATGTAAAAAGGGCAGAGAGAAATGTAAAAAGGGCAGAGAGAAATGTAAAAAGGGCAGAGAGAAATGTAAAAAGGCCAGAGAGAAATGTAAAAAGGGCAGAGAGAAATGTAAAAGGGCAGAGAGAAATGTAAAAAGGGCAGAGAGAAATGTAAAAATGCATAGAGAAATGTAAAAAGGGCAGAGAGAAATGTAAAAGGGCAGAGAGAAATGTAAAAAGGGCAGAGAGAAATGTAAAAAGGGCAGAGAGAAATGTAAAAGGGCATAGAGAAATGTAAAAAGGGCAGAGAGAACTGTAAAAAGGGCAGAGAGAAATGTAAAAGGGCAGAGAGAAATGTAAAAAGGGCAGAGAGAAATGTAAAAAGGGCATAGAGAAATGTAAAAAGGGCATAGAGAAATGTAAAAAGGGCAGAGAGAAATGTAAAAAGGGCAGAGAAAAATGTAAAAAGGGCAGAGAGAAATGTAAAAAGGGCAGAGAGAAATGTAAAAGGGCAGAGAGAAATGTAAAAAGGGCAGAGAGAAATGTAAAAAGGGCAGAGAGAAATGTAAAAGGGCATAGAGAAATGTAAAAAGGGCAGAGGGAAATGTAAAAAGGGCAGAGAGAAATGTAAAAAGGGCAGAGAGAAATGTAAAAATGCATAGAGAAATGTAAAAGGGCAGAGAGAAATGTAAAAAGGGCAGAGAGAAATGTAAAAAGGGCAGAGAGAAATGTAAAAGGGCATAGAGAAATGTAAAAAGGGCAGAGAGAAATGTAAAAAGGGCAGAGAGAAATGTAAAAAGGGCAGAGAGAAATGTAAAAGGGCATAGAGAAATGTAAAAAGGGCAGAGAGAAATGTAAAAAGGGCAGAGAGAAATGTAAAAAGGGCAGAGAGAACTGTAAAAAGGGCATAGAGAAATGTAAAAGGCCATAGAGAAATGTAAAAAGGGCAGAGGGAAATGTAAAAAGGGCAGAGAGAAATGTAAAAAGGGCAGAGAGAAATGTAAAAATGCATAGAGAAATGTAAAAAGGGCAGAGAGAAATGTAAAAAGGGCAGAGAGAAATGTAAAAAGGGCAGAGAGAAATGTAAAAAGGCATAGAGAAATGTAAAAGGGCAGAGCGAAATGTAAAAATGCATAGAGAAATGTAAAAAGGGCAGAGAGAAATGTAAAAAGGGCATAGAGAAATGTAAAAGGGCAGAGAGAAATGTAAAAAGGGCAGAGAGAAATGTAAAAAGGGCAGAGAGAAATGTAAAAGGGCATAGAGAAATGTAAAAAGGGCAGAGAGAAATGTAAAAAGGGCAGAGAGAAATGTAAAAGGGCAGAGAGAAATGTAAAAAGGGCAGAGAGAAATGTAAAAAGGGCATAGAGAAATGTAAAAAGGGCATAGAGAAATGTAAAAAGGGCAGAGAGAAATGTAAAAAGGGCAGAGAAAAATGTAAAAAGGGCAGAGAGAAATGTAAAAAGGGCAGAGAGAAATGTAAAAGGGCAGAGAGAAATGTAAAAAGGGCAGAGAGAAATGTAAAAAGGGCAGAGAGAAATGTAAAAGGGCAGAGAGAAATGTAAAAAGGGCAGAGAGAAATGTAAAAAGGGCAGAGAGAAATGTAAAAAGGGCAGAGAGAAATGTAAAAGGGCAGAGAGAAATGTAAAAAGGGCAGAGAGAAATGTAAAAAGGGCATAGAGAAATGTAAAAAGGGCATAGAGAAATGTAAAAAGGGCAGAGAGAAATGTAAAAAGGGCAGAGAGAAATGTAAAAAGGGCAGAGAAAAATGTAAAAAGGGCAGAGAGAAATGTAAAAAGGGCAGAGAGAAATGTAAAAATGCATAGAGAAATGTAAAAGGGCATAGAGAAATGTAAAAAGGGCAGAGAGAAATGTAAAAGGGCATAGAGAAATGTAAAAAGGACATAGAGAAATGTAAAAAGGGCAGAGAGAAATGTAAAAAGGGCAGAGAGAAATGTAAAAGGGCAGAGAGAAATGTAAAAAGGGCAGAGAGAAATGTAAAAAGGGCAGAGAGAAATGTAAAAGGCCAGAGAGAAATGTAAAAAGGGCAGAGAGAAATGTAAAAAGGGCAGAGAGAAATGTAAAAAGGGCAGAGGGAAATGTAAAAAGGGCAGAGAGAAATGTAAAAGGGCATAGAGAAATGTAAAAAGGGCAGAGAGAAATGTAAAAGGGCAGAGAGAAATGTAAAAAGGACATAGAGAAATGTAAAAAGGGCAGAGAGAAATGTAAAAAGGGCAGAGAGAAATGTAAAAAGGGCAGAGAGAAATGTAAAAGGGCAGAGAGAAATGTAAAAGGGCAGAGAGAAATGTAAAAAGGGCAGAGAGAAATGTAAAAAGGGCAGAGAGAAATGTAAAAAGGGCAGAGAGAAATGTAAAAAGGGCAGAGAGAAATGTAAAAAGGGCAGAGAGAAATGTAAAAAGGGCAGAGAGAAATAAACAGCGGCGAAGAAATAACTAAGGTAAAAAAATACAAAGGAAGAATAAAACAGACAAAAATATTATAAGATGCACATAGATAAATACTTAAAAATATAAGTAATTAAAAAATAAAGTTGAAGATTATAAAGGACAGAAAAATAAATAAGGTAAATATTACAAAGGCAAATAAATAAAGAAGCTAATTAAGAGTTATATACATTTATGTCTCACTTTTTTGTTGGCAATTAATTGTATGCTTATACATTTATTGAGCATTTATTTATTTCTGTATTTATTTTTAAATATGGCAGAGTTGGTCCTTCATAAAGATGCACCTGAGTGAAATAAATAAATATATTAGAGGATTTACGGTAAACCAAACACTGCAAAAACGACAGCATCATGCACTAATAAAGAATTCCTACATTAACATTTCCCAGTGAATGACTTTCTATTTCCTCTACTTTCTATTTTCTAATGTTAGACCCAATGTCAGCGTCTAACTCAGTCAATGTCTTCCAGTCAGTCTGAGATAGCCAGACTAATGTTAGTCTACAGACTAATGTTAGTCTACAGACTATCCTATAGGATCCAGCAGCTATAGATGGATTTATTCTGACTGGGAAATGACCAGTGGAACGTCTTCCTGCAGCCCAATGAGACACATGTAGGAGTTTTTATAGCAGGTCTCCGTGGGAGTGGGGAGTACCAATATGGCGGCTGCTGACTTAACTTTTCTCAATCAGCAATCCAGTGAATAAATAGAGATCAGCAGCTTCAACGGTAAAATAACGGTGTAGTTTTCTCTCTATAAATGGGGGCTTTAGCTTTATAAAATAACGGTGTAGTTTTCTCTCTATAAATGGGGGCTTTAGCTTTAACTATAAAATAATGGTGTAGTTTTCTCTCTATAAATGGGGGCTTTAGCTTTAACTATAAAATAACGGTGTAGTTTTCTCTCTATAAATGGGGGCTTTAGCTTTAACTATAAAATAATGGTGTAGTTTTCTCTCTATAAATGGGGGCTTTAGCTTTAACTATAAAATAACGGCGTAGTTTTCTCTCTATAAATAGGGGCTTTAGCTTTAACTATAAAATAATGGTGTAGTTTTCTCTCTATAAATGGGGGCTTTAGCTTTAACTATAAAATAACGGTGTAGTTTTCTCTCTATAAATGGGGGCTTTAGCTTTAACTATAAAATAACGGTGTAGTTTTCTCTCTATAAATAGGGGCTTTAGCTTTAACTATAAAATAACGGTGTAGTTTTCTCTCTATAAATAGGGGCTTTAGCTTTAACTATAAAATAACGGTGTAGTTTTCTCTCTATAAATAGGGGCTTTAGCTTTAACTATAAAATAACGGTGTAGTTTTCTCTCTATAAATAGGGGCTTTAGCTTTATAAAACAACGGTGTAGTTTTCTCTCTATAAATGGGGGCTTTAGCTTTAACTATAAAATAACGGTGTAGTTTTCTCTCTATAAATGGGGGCTTTAGCTTTAACTATAAAATAACGGTGTAGTTTTCTCTCTATAAATGGGGGATGTAGCTTTAACTATAAAATAACGGTGTAGTTTTCTCTATAAATGGGGGCTTTAGCTTTAACTATAAAATAACGGTGTAGTTTTCTCTCTATAAATGGGGGCTTTAGCTTTAACTATAAAATAACAGTGTAGTTTTCTCTCTATAAATGGGGGCTTTAGCTTTAACTATAAAATAACGGTGTAGTTTTCTCTCTATAAATGGGGGCTTTAGCTTTATAAAATAACGGTCTTGTTTTCTCTCTATAAATGGGGGCTTTAGCTTTATAAAATAACGGTGTAGTTTTCTCTCTATAGCTGTTTTAGCTTTATAAAATAACGGTGTAGTTTTCTCTCTATAGATGTTTTAGCTTTATAAAATAATGGTTAAGTTTTCTCTCTATAGATGTTTTAGCTTTATAAAATAACGGTGTAGTTTTCTCTATAAATGGGGGCTTTAGCTTTATAAAATAACGGTGTAGTTTTCTCTCTATAAATGGGGGCTTTAGCTTTATAAAATAACGGTGTAGTTTTCTCTCTATAAATGGGGGCTTTAGCTTTATAAAATAATGGTGTAGTTTTCTCTCTATGGAGGTTTTAGCTTTATAAAATAACGGTGTAGTTTTCTCTCTATAGATGTTTTAGCTTTATAAAATAACGGTGTAGTTTTCTCTCTATAAATGGGGGCTTTAGCTTTATAAAATAATGGTGTAGTTTTCTCTCTATGGAGGTTTTAGCTTTATAAAATAACGGTGTAGTTTTCTCTCTATAGATGTTTTAGCTTTATAAAATAACGGTGTAGTTTTCTCTCTATAACCGTTTCTTATTTTCGTTCTTCTACTCTAACAGAGGTTACAGGCCTTTGAGGTTACAGGCCTTTAAAAGACGCTCTGGGTGTTTTTCTCATCAGAACCAGAACCTCAGCGTTGATCCGGTTCAGTGGAACCGATAGAACCAGGCCTCCAACTCACGATTGTTTTGTAAATCGATTATTCTGTTCATTGTTTGTTAATTAAGAGAAAAAGGTTCATTAAAGAAGAATTCTACAGAATTAAACGAAGTGAAATTAAAACTTTTCCTCTTCTGGGTGGAGAATATTCACAGTTTATCTGAAATTCTAAATGTCTAAAGAATGTCTATTTTCCAGTCTTGGTGGAAAGCGGATTAAAGGCAGCAGTCTCTATAATCCAGATTAACAGATTATTCCTCTGGTGGATTAATGGGATTATCGGTTTCAGCTCTAATCAGAACCGAACCTCCACAGCGGAGGAAGTTCTGGACGGACCAGAACTTTGACCCATGACAGACCAGAAACCCTGTTACCATGGAAACGGGGATCAGAACCGGACAGCTGGAGCTGAGCAGAACTTCGGAAGGTGTTCAGCCGAACCTCCTGCGGAGCCGAACCAGAATCTCTGAACGGTTCCTCCCAGCTTTGGGCTCCAGGTTCCACCGGTTCCGGTCTGGATTAGCTTCATGGTGATCTGCCGGTTCGGTTCTGGCTTCCAGACTGGAACCGAACCGGCAGATAGTTCCGACCCGCGGTACCCGAGGGTCCGGGACCGGTCCGAGTCATGACCGACGGAGAGCGGAACCAGAACTCACCGTTTCACAGAAGAACCTTCATAGCAAAGCTGTTAGCCTCCAAGCTAACAGGCTAAGCTGCTGCGCTGACCGGAGCCGCTTCTTCTTCTACGCTTCTCAGCAGCGAAACAGCGCCCCCTGCTGCAGGAACAGCGCCCCCTGCTGCAGGAACAGCCCCCCCTGCTTCAGGAACAGCCCCCCCCTGCTGCAGGAACAAGCCTGTGGTTCTGAAAGGTCCAGGATGATCAGAACCAGAGAGATGGTTCCATTCAGACTGACTGGTTCTATAAAGACCGGAAACATCTGTCCTCCAGACTGGACAGGAGACACCAGAACCTCAGAACATTGACATGGGTCCTTCTAGAACCTCTGGAGGACCAGAATCTTCTACTGGTTCTGGTCTGTAAGCAGAAACACATGGGCTCTGAGGTTCTGGTGTGCTTCTCCTCCCCAGCAGCAGGGGGCGCCTTCGGTTTAGAAATAAAGACACAGTCAGTCCATCGATTATTGACCAGAATTTATTGATGCAGATGTTGAACAGCTGCACATGTCAGAACAACAACAATCAGAACATCAGGATGAGTAAAACAACTAAGCTTCTGTTAGTTCTGGCCCGGTTCGGCAGGTTCTAATGGAGGTTCTGTTAGTTCTGGCCCGGTTCGGCAGGTTCTAATGGCGGTTCTGTTAGTTCTGGCCCGGCTCGGCAGGTTCTAATGGAGGTTCTGTTAGTTCTGGCCCGGTTCAGCAGGTTCTAATGGCGGTTCTGTTAGTTCTGGCCCGGCTCGGCAGGTTCTAATGGAGGTTCTGTTAGTTCTGGCCCGGTTCGGCAGGTTCTAATGGCGGTTCTGTTAGTTCTGGCCCGGCTCGGCAGGTTCTAATGGAGGTTCTGTTAGTTCTGGCCCGGTTCAGCAGGTTCTAATGGCGGTTCTGTTAGTTCTGGCCCGGCTCGGCAGGTTCTAATGGAGGTTCTGTTAGTTCTGGCCCGGTTCGGCAGGTTCTAATGGCGGTTCTGTTAGTTCTGGCCCGGCTCGGCAGGTTCTAATGGAGGTTCTGTTAGTTCTGGCCCGGTTCAGCAGGTTCTAATGGCGGTTCTGTTAGTTCTGGCCCGGTTCGGCAGGTTCTAATGCAGGTTCTGTTAGTTCTGGCCCGGTTCAGCAGGTTCTAATGGCGGTTCTGTTAGTTCTGGCCCGGTTCGGCAGGTTCTAATGCAGGTTCTGTTAGTTCTGGCCCGGTTCGGCAGGTTCTAATGGAGGTTCTGTTAGTTCTGGCCCGGTTCGGCAGGTTCTAATGCAGGTTCTGTTAGTTCTGGCCCGGTTCGGCAGGTTCTAATGGCGGTTCTGTTAGTTCTGGCCCGGTTCGGCAGGTTCTAATGGAGGTTCTGTTAGTTCTGGCCCGGTTCGGCAGGTTCTAATGGCGGTTCTGTTAGTTCTGGCCCGGCTCGGCAGGTTCTAATGGAGGTTCTGTTAGTTCTGGCCCGGTTCAGCAGGTTCTAATGGCGGTTCTGTTAGTTCTGGCCCGGTTCGGCAGGTTCTAATGCAGGTTCTGTTAGTTCTGGCCCGGTTCAGCAGGTTCTAATGGCGGTTCTGTTAGTTCTGGCCCGGTTCGGCAGGTTCTAATGCAGGTTCTGTTAGTTCTGGCCCGGTTCGGCAGGTTCTAATGGAGGTTCTGTTAGTTCTGGCCCGGTTCTGCTGGAGGTTCTAATGGCGGTTCTGTTAGTTCTGGCCCGGTTCAGCAGGTTCTAATGGAGCTTCTGTTAGTTCTGGCCCGGTTCGGCAGGTTCTAATGCAGGTTCTGTTAGTTCTGGCCCGGTTCGGCAGGGTCTAATGGAGGTTCTGTTAGTTCTGGCCCGGTTCCGCTGGAGGTTCTAATGGAGGTTCTGTTAGTTCTGGCCCGGTTCAGCAGGTTCTAATGGCGGTTCTGTTAGTTCTGGCCCGGTTCGGCAGGTTCTAATGCAGGTTCTGTTAGTTCTGGCCCGGTTCGGCAGGTTCTAATGCAGGTTCTGTTAGTTCTAGCCCGGTTCAGCAGGTTCTAATGGCGGTTCTGTTAGTTCTGGCCCGGTTCTGCTGCAGGTCCAAATGGACCCGCTGTCCCCTGGTGGACAGGTTCCCCGCTGTCCCCTGGTGGACAGGTTCTAGAAGTCCAAATGGACCCGCTGTCCCCTGGTGGACAGGTTCTAGAAGTCCAAATGGACCCGCTGTCCCCTGGTGGACAGGTTCTAGAAGTCCAAATGGACCCGCTGTCCCCTGGTGGACAGGTTCTAGAGGTCCAAATGGACCCGCTGTCCCCTGGTGGACAGGTTCTAGAGGTCCAAATGGACCCGCTGTCCCCTGGTGGACAGGTTCTAGAGGTCCAAATGGACCCGCTGTCCCCTGGTGGACAGGTTCTAGAGGTCCAAATGGACCCTCTGTCCCCTGGTGGACAGGTTCTAGAAGTCCAAATGGACCTGCTGTCCCCTGGTGGACAGGTTCCCCGCTGTCCACTGGTGGACAGGTTGCTCGCTGTCCCCTGGTGGACAGGTTCCCCGCTGTCCCCTGGTGGACAGGTTCTAGAGGTCCAAATGGACCCACTGTCCCCTGGTGGACAGGTTCCTCACTGTCCCCTGGTGGACAGGTTCTAGATGTCCAAATGGACCCGCTGTCCCCTGGTGGACAGGTTGCTCGCTGTCCCCTGGTGGACAGGTTCCCCGCTGTCCCCTGGTGGACAGCTTCTAGATGTCCAAATGGACCCGCTGTCCCCTGGTGGACAGGTTCTAGAGGTCCAAATGGACCCACTGTCCCCTGGTGGACAGGTTCTAGAGGTCCAAATGGACCCGCTGTCCCCTGGTGGACAGGTTCTAGAGGTCCAAATGGACCCGCTGTCCCCTGGTGGACAGGTTCTAGAGGTCCAAATGGACCCGCTGTCCCGTGGTGGACAGGTTCTAGAGGTCCAAATGGACCCGCTGTCCCCTGGTGGACAGCTTCTAGAGGTCCAAATGGACCCGCTGTCCCCTGGTGGACAGGTTCTAGAGGTCTAAATGGACCCGCTGTCCCCTGGTGGACAGGTTCTAGAGGTCCAAATGGACCCGCTGTCCCCTGGTGGACATGTTCCCTGCTGTCCCCTGGTGGACAGGTTCTAGAGGTCCAAATGGACCTGCTGTCCCCTGGTAGACAGGTTCCCCGCTGTCCCCTGGTGGACAGGTTCCTCGCTGTCCCCTGGTGGACAGGTTCTAGAGGTCCAAATGGACCCGCTGTCCCCTGGTGGACATGTTCCCTGCTGTCCCCTGGTGGACAGGTTCAAGAGGTCCAAATGGACCTGCTGTCCCCTGGTGGGCAGGTTCCCCGCTGTCCCCTGGTGGACAGGTTCCTCGCTGTCCCCTGGTGGACAGGTTCCCCGCTGTCTCCTGGTGGACAGGTTCTAGAGGTCCAAATGGACCTGCTGTCCCCCGGTGGACAGGTTCAAGAGGTCCAAATGGACCTGCTGTCCCCTGGTGGACAGGTTGCTCGCTGTCCCCTGGTGGACAGGTTCCCCGCTGTCCTCTGGTGGACAGGTTCTAGAGGTCCAAATGGACCCGCTGTCCCCTGGTGGACAGGTTCTAGAGGTCCAAATGGACCCGCTGTCCCCTGGTGGACATGTTCCCCGCTGTCCCCTGGTGGACAGGTTCTAGAGGTCGATATGGACCCACTGTCCCCTGGTGGACATGTTCCCCGCTGTCCCCTGGTGGACAGGTTCTAGAGGTCCAAATGGACCCGCTGTCCCCTGGTGGACAGGTTCTAGAAGTCCAAATGGACCTGCTGTCCCCTGGTGGACAGGTTCCCCGCTGTCCCCTGGTGGACAGGTTCTAGAAGTCCAAATGGACCTGCTGTCCCCTGGTGGACAGGTTCCCCGCTGTCCACTGGTTGACAGGTTGCTCGCTGTCCCCTGGTGGACAGGTTCCCCGCTGTCCCCTGGTGGACAGGTTCTAGAGGTCCAAATGGACCCACTGTCCCCTGGTGGACAGGTTCCTCACTGTCCCCTGGTGGACAGGTTCTAGATGTCCAAATGGACCCGCTGTCCCCTGGTGGACAGGTTGCTCGCTGTCCCCTGGTGGACAGGTTCCTCGCTGTCCCCTGGTGGACAGGTTCCCCGCTGTCCCCTGGTGGACAGCTTCTAGATGTCCAAATGGACCCGCTGTCCCCTGGTGGACAGGTTCCCCACTGTCCCCTGGTGGACAGGTTCTAGAGGTCCAAATGGACCCACTGTCCCCTGGTGGACAGGTTCTAGAGGTCCAAATGGACCCGCTGTCCCCTGGTGGACAGGTTCCCCGCTGTCCCCTGGTGGACAGGTTCTAGAGGTCCAAATGGACCCACTGTCCCCTGGTGGACAGGTTCTAGAGGTCCAAATGGACCCGCTGTCCCCTGGTGGACAGGTTCCCCGCTGTCCCCTGGTGGACAGGTTCTAGAGGTCCAAATGGACCCGCTGTCCCCTGGTGGACAGGTTCTAGAGGTCCAAATGGACCCGCTGTCCCCTGGTGGACAGCTTCTAGAGGTCCAAATGGACCCGCTGTCCCCTGGTGGACAGGTTCAAGAGGTCCAAATGGACCTGCTGTCCCCTGGTGGGCAGGTTCCCCGCTGTCCCCTGGTGGACAGGTTCCTCGCTGTCCCCTGGTGGACAGGTTCCCCGCTGTCCCCTGGTGGACAGGTTCCCCGCTGTCTCCTGGTGGACAGGTTCTAGAGGTCCAAATGGACCTGCTGTCCCCCGGTGGACAGGTTCAAGAGGTCCAAATGGACCTGCTGTCCCCTGGTGGACAGGTTGCTCGCTGTCCCCTGGTGGACAGGTTCCTCGCTGTCCCCTGGTGGACAGGTTCCCCGCTGTCCCCTGGTGGACAGGTTCTAGAGGTCCAAATGGACCCGCTGTCCCCTGGTGGACATGTTCCCCGCTGTCCCATGGTGGACAGGTTCTAGAGGTCCAAATGGACCCGCTGTCCCCTGGTGGACAGGTTTCCCGCTGTCCCCTGATGGACAGGTTCTAGAGGTCCAAATGGACCCGCTGTCCCCTGGTGGACAGGTTCTAGAGGTCCAAATGGACCCGCTGTCCCGTGGTGGACAGGTTCTAGATGTCCAAATGGACCCGCTGTCCCCTGGTGGACAGGTTCTAGATGTCCAAATGGACCCGTTGTCCCCTGGTGGACAGGTTCCCCGCTGTCCCCTGGTGGACAGGTTCTAGAGGTACAAATGGACCCGCTGTCCCGTGGTGGACAGGTTCCCCACTGTCCCCTGGTGGACAGGTTCTAGAGGTCCAAATGGACCCTGGTGGACAGGTTCCCCACTGTCCCCTGGTGGACAGGTTCCCCGCTGTCCCCTGGTGGACAGGTTCCCCGCTGTCCCGTGGTGGACAGGTTCCCCGCTGTCCCGTGGTGGACAGGTTCCCCGCTGTCCCCTGGTGGACAGGTTCTAGAGGTCCAAATGGACCCGCTGTCCCCTGGTGGACAGGTTCCCCGCTGTCCCCTGGTGGACAGGTTCTAGAGGTCCAAATGGACCCGCTGTCCCCTGGTGGACAGGTTTCCCGCTGTCCCCTGGTGGACAGGTTCTAGAGGTCCAAATGGACCCGCTGTCCCCTGGTGGACATGTTCCCCGCTGTCCCCTGGTGGACAGGTTCTAGAGGTCCAAATGGACCCGCTGTCCCCTGGTGGACAGGTTCTAGAGGTCCAAATGGACCCGCTGTCCCCTGGTGGACAGGTTCTAGAGGTCCAAATGCACCCGCTGTCCCGTGGTGGACAGGTTCTAGATGTCCAAATGGACCCGTTGTCCCCTGGTGGACAGGTTCCCCGCTGTCCCCTGGTGGACAGGTTCTAGAGGTACAAATGGACCCGCTGTCCCGTGGTGGACAGGTTCCCCACTGTCCCCTGGTGGACAGGTTCTAGAGGTCCAAATGGACCCGCTGTCCCCTGGTGGACAGGTTCCCCACTGTCCCGTGGTGGACAGGTTCCCCGCTGTCCCCTGGTGGACAGGTTCCCCACTGTCCCGTGGTGGACAGGTTCCCCGCTGTCCCGTGGTGGACAGGTTCCCCACTGTCCCCTGGTGGACATGTTCTAGAGGTCCAAATGGACCCGCTGTCCTCTGGTGGACAGGTTCCCCACTGTCCCGTGGTGGACAGGTTCCCCGCTGTCCCCTGGTGGACAGGTTCCCCGCTGTCCCCTGGTGGACAGGTTCCCCACTGTCCCGTGGTGGACAGGTTCCCCACTGTCCCCTGGTGGACAGGTTCTAGAGGTCCAAATGGACCCGCTGTCCCCTGGTGGACAGGTTCCCCGCTGTCCCGTGGTGGACAGGTTCCCCGCTGTCCCCTGGTGGACAGGTTCTAGATGTCCAAATGGACCCGCTGTCCCGTGGTGGACAGGTTCCCCACTGTCCCGTGGTGGACAGGTTCTAGATGTCCAAATGGACCCGCTGTCCCGTGGTGGACAGGTTCCCCACTGTCCCGTGGTGGACAGGTTCTAGATGTCCAAATGGACCCGCTGTCCCCTGGTGGACAGGTTCTAACGGCTTCCAGCAGCAGCGGCTCAGCGGGAGTTCAGTCCGGTTCCAGCCGCAGAGGAAGCCTCTACGGACCGGGACCAGAACCAGGCAGGGTTCCGGGCTGGCCGGTCCCCGCAGCGGGGCTCTCTCCGCTCCTCGCTCCGCGGCTCTGGTTTCATCCTCCGCCTTTGTCTCATGTTTTCTCCCGGAGGTCCTCCCCCTGCGGCGCGGGGCGGAGTTTCCTACCGAGGCAGACGCTCCTTTTGTCGGATTCGTTTGGAGTTGACTCCCCGGGTTTCACGGGTGAAAAACAGGCTCCTAGAAAGGCTCGGAACCGGCCGAACCGGGTCAGTTCTGAGCGGGACCCAACCGGGACTCCAGCAGAACCAGCAGGTAAGCGACCGGTTCGTGTTTTTAACGGATTCCTGCCTTTTTCTTCTCGCTTTTCCCCGAGTCCTCCGAGCATTCATGGCGGCTTGGCAGTGAGGCTTTCTGGGGGACCGAGGACGATCGGTCCCGCTGCGACCCCAAAGCGGCTCCTGGTTCCGAGCAGCGGCTCTATCCTAAGAGCAGAACCGCAGAAGGTCCGTCTGTGGGCCGCTTTAGACCCATTTCAGTTTATTTTAGAGGGGATTCATGAGGGAACCAGCGGGAAGAGAGCCGAGACTCTGCGGCCCTGCAGGCTCCTCTCTGCCGCCCCTTGCAGGCTCCTCTCTGCGGCCCCTTGCAGGCTCCTCTCTGCGGCCCCTTGCAGGCTCCTCTCTGCGGCCCCTTGCAGGCTCCTCTCTGCGGCCCCTTGCAGGCTCCTCTCTGCGGCCCCTTGCAGGCTCCTCTCTGCGGCCCCTTGCAGGCTCCTCTCTGCGGCCCTGCAGGCTCCTCTCTGCGGCCCCTTGCAGGCTCCTCTCTGCGGCCCCTTGCAGGCTCCTCTCTGCGGCCCCTTGCAGGCTCCTCTCTGCGGCCCCTTGCAGGCTCCTCTCTGCGGCCCCTTGCAGGCTCCTCTCTGCCGCCCCTTGCAGGCTCCTCTCTGCGGGCCCTGCAGGCTCCTCTCTGCGGCCCCTTGCAGGCTCCTCTCTGCGGCCCCTTGCAGGCTCCTCTCTGCGGCCCCTTGCAGGCTCCTCTCTGCGGCCCCTTGCAGGCTCCTCTCTGCGGCCCCTTGCAGGCTCCTCTCTGCGGGCCCTGCAGGCTCCTCTCTGCGGGCCCTGCAGGCTCCTCATTTATCGGTCCGCTCTGGTCCCTCTGAGCTGCCAGCGGGGCTCCGTGCTGACTCCTGTCGGAGGATAAACGCCATTACCGGGGCAGTCAGGACCAGGCGGCCCGCTCAATCCGCGGGGCCCCGGGCAGGCTCCTGAGAGCGGCCCCTGATGGCCCCCAGACTGTGGTGCAGTGCCGTGCCCAGCGGTGCCCAGGTCTACAGAAAGCCCAGATGGCTCCTCCTGGTTCCGGTCCCAGCGGTCCGGTCCGGTCCGGAGCGTAGCGGAGCTTCCAGCTGCTGCCGCTGCGGTCAGGCAGGAACAGCTGCGCTCTGTGCTGCCCCCTGCTGGCTGCGCTGGGGAGGGGCTGTCAGAGGAACCGCAGGGTTCTGAGGTTCTGGGGCCCACTGAGTTCATCCAAAGTTCTTCTTTTTTAAATATTGTGGCGGTTGGCAAACAACAATAGATGCATTTCCGCCATCTGCTGGTGTGGAGCAGAATGACACTCAGGAATTCAATCTGTTATAGAAATGTTTTATTTTCAGACATTAAAATATTATCCTGTAAATGTTACCTTCTGAAAAACTTCTAAATAATTCTATTTAACTTTTACTTAAATTTTGAATGAATTGCCGTCCTCATATTTCTTACATGACATGGTCAATAGTATCATCTCCCCCAGTGTTCCCATTGAGCGTTCCTGTTCCCCCAGTATAAACCAGTCTGACCAAACCTCTTCTAGTTCCCATTTCTCCATTTTTCTGTTGAATTTTATTAAATCCAACGCCCTTCTTTGCTTTTGCCATTTATACTTCATTTAACATGTTAACTTCAGATTTACTGAAATGAATAATTCAATCCTTTCCTGTATCTCCATTCTGCTGCTATCCAAACATTTATTATCAATCCCATCATATTTATCGTCCAGCTTTCTGACTGATTCTACTAATGATGAACTAGAATCTGATGTGAACGGCTTCCATAGCTGCTCATTTTAACACTGAATTCTATTAGATTATTTCTATTTAAAGTTGTTTTCATCAGAACCTCCTGATGTTCAGGCTCTCACAGCTTCCTGTGTTGTTGTGCAGAGCAGTGAGGCGCCGCCTTTGGCTGCAGGATGAACGGCAGCAGCAGCGTCTCTGCGGCCCAAAGTGTGCGGATCAAAGCCGAAGCAGGTAACGGAGCCAGGCGGGGGGGGGCGGGCTGAGCCGGGCGTGGCGGCGCCGTGACGCTCTTCTCCTTGTTTAGATGAGTGGACTAAGGATGACTGCCTGACCCTGCTGGAGCGGATCCGCAGCCTGTTGCCGGACGGAGACGCCATGAAGTATAAAACCACAGAGTCGCACTTCGACTGGGACAAGGTCCGCTTCGGCAGCTTCACCGGGGACATGTGCCGCCAGAAGTGGCTGAAGGTGTCCTCTGAGGTACCTCCAGAACCCGCTCCGCCCTCCGCTCAGCCTCTGGGTCTTTGCTCCTCACGCCTTCTCTGTGTTTCAGGTGCGAAAGTATCGAACGATGACGGAGCTCCTCGTGGACGCCATGGAGCTGGTGAAGAACCCGTACAAAGGCAAGAAGCTGAAGGTGAGTGGGCTCCTCGGCATGCAGACTGAACCCGGAGCGGGCGGAACGGGGCGGAGCCTGATGTCCCTCTGCTGTCCAGACCCACCCAGACTTCCCCAAGAAGCCGCTGACGCCCTACTTCCGCTTCTTCATGGAGAAACGGGCCAAATACGCCAAGATCCACCCCGAGATGAGCAACCTGGACCTGACCAAGATCCTCTCCAAGAAGTACAAGGAGCTGCCCGAAAAGAAAAAGGTTTGGACCGGAACCAGAACTCACCTGGTTCCTCTCTGACCCGTTCCCTCTTTCTGATCAGCTTCCTGTTTCTGATCAGCTTCCTGTTTCTGATCAGCTTCCTGTTTCTGATCAGCTTCCTGTCTGTGACCCATTTCCTGTTTCTGATCAGCTTCCTGTCTCTGACCCGTTTCCTGTCTCTGATCAGCTTCCTGTTTCTGATCAGCTTCCTGTTTCTGATCAGCTTCCTGTCTGTGACCCATTTCCTGTTTCTGATCAGCTTCCTGTCTCTGACCCGTTTCCTGTCTCTGATCAGCTTCCTGTTTCTGATCAGCTTCCTGTCTCTGACCCGTTTCCCGTCTCTGACCCGTTTCCTCTTTCTGATCAGATTCCTGTCTCTGACCGTTTCCTGTTTCTGACGGGCTTCCTGTTTCTGATCAGCTTCCTGTCTCTGACCCGTTTCCTCTTTCTGATCAGCTTCCTGTTTCTGTTCAGCTTCCTGTCTGACCCGTTTTCTCTTTCTGATCAGCTTCCTGTCTCTGACCCGCTTCCTGTCTCTGACCCGTTTCCTGTCTCTGACCCGTTTCCTGTCTCTGACCCGTTTCCTGTCTCTGACCCGTTTCCTCTTTCTGATCAGCTTCCTGTTTCTGATCAGCTTCCTGTCTGTGACCTATTTCCTGTTTGTGATCAGCTTCCTGTCTGTGACCCATTTCCTGTTTGTGATCAGCTTCCTGTCTGTGACCCATTTCCTGTTTGTGATCAGCTTCCTGTCTGACCCGTTTCCTGTTTCTGTTCAGCTTCCTGTCTCTGACCCGTTTTCCGTTTTCTGACCAGTTTCCTGTCTCTGATCAGCTTCCTGTTTCTGATCAGCTTCCTGTCTGACCCGTTTCCTGTTTCTGTTCAGCTTCCTGTCTCTGACCCGTTTCCCGTTTTCTAACCAGTTTCCTGTCTCTGATCAGCTTCCTGTCTGTGACCCATTTCCTGTCTCTGATCAGCTTCCTGTCTCTGATCAGTTTCCTGTCTCTGGTCAGCTTCCTGTCTGTGACCCATTTCCTGTCTCTGATCAGCTTCCTGTCTCTGATCAGCTTCCTGTCTGTGATCAGCTTCCTGTCTCTGATCAGCTTCCTGTCTGTGACCCATTTCCTGTTTTTGATCAGCTTCCTGTCTGTGACCCATTTCCTGTTTTTGATCAGCTTCCTGTCTGTGACCCATTTCCTGTTTTTGATCAGCTTCCTGTCTGTGACCCATTTCCTGTTTTTGATCAGCTTCCTGTCTCTGACCCGTTTCCTGTCACAATCAGCTTCCTGCTTCTGATCAGCTTCCTGTCTATTATTTTCTTGCAGCAAAAGTACATCACAGAGTTCCAGCAAGAGAAGGAGGAGTTTGAGAAGAACATGGCGCGCTTCAGGTGAGTTCCAGCTGCTGCTACCGGGCCCGTCCTGGCGCTCTGCTGCTGGTACCAGGTGCTCCACCGCTGGTACCAGTTGCTCCGCCGCTGGTACCAGTTGCTCCGCCGCTGGTACCAGGTGCTCCGCCGCTGGTACCAGTTGCTCCGCCGCTGGTACCAGTTGCTCCGCCGCTGGTACCAGGTGCTCCACCGCTGGTACCAGTTGCTCCACCGCTGGTACCAGTTGCTCCGCCGCTGGTACCGGGAGCTCTGCCGCTGGTACCAGGTGCTCCACCGCTGGTACCAGTTGCTCCGCCGCTGGTACCAGTTGCTCCGCCGCTGGTACCAGGCCCGGTAATGTCGGCTCGCCTGCAGGGAGGAGCATCCGGATCTTATGGAGGAGAGGAAGAAGTCGGACCTTCCAGAAAAACCCAAAACCCCGCAGCAGCTGTGGTACAACCATGAGAAGAAGGCCTACATGAAGCTGCACCCAGAGGTAGAACCACGCCGCCCGCCGGCTTGGTTCTGACCCGTCCGAGCGGATCAGAACCGTGTCTGTGTGTCTGCAGGTGAGCCAGAAGGAGCTGAAGGAGGTTCTGAGGAGGCAGTGGTCCCAGCTGTCCGACAAGCGCCGCCTGAAGTGGATCAGTAAGGCCCTGGAGCTGCAGAAGGACTACGAGGTAAACTAACCCCCAGGGGCCCCTGTGGCGGCGTGGGGGCCCGGTTCTGACCTCTGGGTTCTGTGTGCAGGACAGTATGAGGGTGTACCATGAAGCCCACCCAGACGCCAACTCAGAGGACCACGTCCGCTCCGTCCTCACCAAGGCTGAGAGACAGCTGAAGGACAAGTTCGATGGACGGCCCACCAAGCCTCCGCCGTGAGTCTGGATCAGAACCACCGGCTGTCAGGGCCCGGGTTCTGACCCGCTGCTACAGGGCCCGGGTTCTGACCCGCTGCTACAGGTCCCGGGTTCTGACCCGCTGCTACAGGGCCCGGGTTCTGACCCGCTGCTACAGGGCCCGGGTTCTGACCCGCTGCTACAGGGCCCGGGTTCTGACCCGCTGCTACAGATCCTGGGTTCTGACCCGCTGCTACAGATCCCGGGTTCTGACCCGCTGCTACAGGTCCCGGGTTCTATTGGGCTGCTACAGATCCTGGGTTCTGACGGGCTGCTACAGGTCCCGGGTTCTAATGGGCTGCTACAGGTCCCGGGTTCTAACGGGCTGCTACAGGTCCCGGGTTCTAACGGGTTCTGACCCGCTGCTACAGGTCCCAGGTTCTAACGGGTTCTGACCCGCTGCTACAGGTCCCGGGTTCTAACGGGTTCTGACCCGCTGCTACAGGTCCCGGGTTCTAACGGGTTCTGACCCGCTGCTACAGGTCCCGGGTTCTAACGGGTTCTGACCCGCTGCTACAGGTCCCGGGTTCTAACGGGCTGCTACAGGTCCCGGGTTCTAACGGGTTCTGACCCGCTGCTACAGGTCCCGGGTTCTAACGGGCTGCTACAGGTCCCGGGTTCTGACCCGCTGCTACAGGTCCCGGGTTCTAACGGGCTGCTACAGGTCCCGGGTTCTGACCCGCTGCTACAGGTCCCGGGTTCTAACGGGCTGCTACAGGTCCCGGGTTCTAACGGGTTCTGACCCGCTGCTACAGGTCCCGGGTTCTAACGGGCTGCTACAGATCCCGGGTTCTGACCCGCTGCTACAGGTCCCGGGTTCTAACGGGCTGCTACAGGTCCCGGGTTCTAACGGGCTGCTACAGGGCCCGGGTTCTGACCCGCTGCTACAGATCCCGGGTTCTGACCCGCTGCTACAGGTCCCGGGTTCTAATGGGCTGCTACAGGTCCCGGGTTCTAACGGGCTGCTACAGGTCCCGGGTTCTAACGGGTTCTGACCCGCTGCTACAGGTCCCAGGTTCTAACGGGTTCTGACCCGCTGCTACAGGTCCCGGGTTCTAACGGGTTCTGACCCGCTGCTACAGGTCCCGGGTTCTAACGGGCTGCTACAGGTCCCGGGTTCTAACGGGTTCTGACCCGCTGCTACAGGTCCCGGGTTCTAACGGGTTCTGACCCGCTGCTACAGGTCCCGGGTTCTAACGGGCTGCTACAGGTCCCGGGTTCTGACCCGCTGCTACAGGTCCCGGGTTCTAACGGGCTGCTACAGGTCCCGGGTTCTGACCCGCTGCTACAGGTCCCGGGTTCTAACGGGCTGCTACAGATCCCGGGTTCTGACCCGCTGCTACAGGTCCCGGGTTCTAACGGGCTGCTACAGGTCCCGGGTTCTAACGGGCTGCTACAGGTCCCGGGTTCTAACGGGCTGCTACAGATCCCGGGTTCTGACCCGCTGCTACAGGTCCCGGGTTCTAACGGGCTGCTACAGGTCCCGGGTTCTAACGGGCTGCTACAGGTCCCGGGTTTTAACGGGCTGCTACAGATCCCGGGTTCTGACCCGCTGCTACAGGTCCCGGGTTCTAACGGGCTGCTACAGGTCCCGGGTTCTAACGGGCTGCTACAGGTCCCGGGTTCTAACGGGCTGCTACAGGTCCCGGGTTCTAACGGGCTGCTACAGGTCCCGGGTTCTAACGGGCTGCTACAGGTCCCGGGTTTTAACGGGCTGCTACAGATCCCGGGTTCTGACCCGCTGCTACAGGTCCCGGGTTCTAACGGGCTGCTACAGGTCCCGGGTTCTAACGGGCTGCTACAGGTCCCGGGTTCTAACGGGCTGCTACAGATCCCGGGTTCTGACCCGCTGCTACAGGTCCCGGGTTCTAACGGGCTGCTACAGGTCCCGGGTTTTAACGGGCTGCTACAGATCCCGGGTTCTGACCCGCTGCTACAGGTCCCGGGTTCTAACGGGCTGCTACAGGTCCCGGGTTCTAACGGGCTGCTACAGGTCCCGGGTTTTAACGGGCTGCTACAGGTCCCGGGTTCTGACCCGCTGCTACAGGTCCCGGGTTCTAACGGGTTCTGACCCGCTGCTACAGGTCCCGGGTTCTAACGGGTTCTGACCCGCTGCTACAGGTCCCGGGTTCTGACCCGCTGCTACAGGTCCCGGGTTCTAACGGGTTCTGACCCGCTGCTACAGGTCCCGGGTTCTGACCCGCTGCTACAGGTCCCGGGTTCTAACGGGTTCTGACCCGCTGCTACAGGTCCCGGGTTCTAACGGGCCGTCTTCTTCCAGGAACGGCTACTCGCTGTACTGCGCTGAGCTGATGGTGAACATGAAGGACGTCCCCAGCACGGAGCGCATGGTGCTCTGCAGCAAGCAGTGGAAGATGCTGACCCAGAAGGAGAAGGACATGTTCCAGAAGCGCTGCGAGCAGGTGGGTATGCCCACCCCAACCCGCCCCGTCCGGCCCGATCCGGTTCGGCCCGGTCTAACTCAGCTTTCTGCCTGCAGAAAAAGAAGCAGTACGACATCGACCTGCAGCGCTTCCTGGAGGTAAGCCCCGCCCCCAAGCAGCTCCTAACCCAGGGTCTAACCAGGCCCCCAGACCAGAACCAGCTTATGCAAACTAAACCTAGAGCAGGACCAGAACCAAGGTCCCTCTAACTGCACTGTAGGATGGCTGGTTCCGGTACCGTGGCTCTACGCTGGCTTGAGGTTGAACCGGTTCTGAAAGTTCTGCTTGATTGGTCCCAGATGTTCTGATTCAGCACTGGGAACGGGTCCGGTACCGGGCCCCTAACATAAGGTCCAGTTGGGTCTGATATGGTCAACACTGGGACCGGATAGAAACGGTTCTACCGGGTCGTTTGCTCCAGCTGAGCCGGACTGGATCCGGACCGGAACCAGAACCGTTTCAAGGCAGCAACCTTAGAAATACTGGAACCATTTCTGACCAGAACCGGTTCTTCACTGACCGGTTCTTCTGGAAGGAACGTTACTCCCAGTTCCCAGTTTACTCCCAGTTCCCAGTTTACTCCCAGTTCCTTCCACAACCCAGAAGCTCTGAGCCATTAGAAGGAACTCCATCAACTGTCCATCAGATACTGTCCCCCCAGTTACTGTCCATCAGTTACTGTCCCCCCAGTTACTGTCCCCCCAGTTACTGTCCCCCCAGTTACTGTCCATCAGTAACTGTGCATCAGTTACTGTCCACCAGTTACTGTCCATCAGTTACTGTCCCCCCAGTTACTGTCCCCCCAGTTACTGTCCATCAGAAACTGTCCCCCCAGTTACTGTCCATCAGTTACTGTCCCCCCAGTTACTGTCCCCCCAGTTACTGTCCATCAGTAACTGTGCATCAGTTACTGTCCACCAGTTACTGTCCATCAGTTACTGTCCCCCCAGTTACTGTCCATCAGTTACTGTCCCCCCAGTTACTGTCCATCAGTTACTGTCCCCCCAGTTACTGTCCATCAGTAACTGTGCATCAGTTACTGTCCACCAGTTACTGTCCATCAGTTACTGTCCCCCCAGTTACTGTCCCCCCAGTTACTGTCCATCAGTTACTGTCCCCCCAGTTACTGTCCCCCCAGTTACTGTCCCCCCAGTTACTGTCCCCCCAGTTACTGTGCATCAGTTACTGTCCACCAGTTACTGTCCATCAGTTACTGTCCCCCCAGTTACTGTCCCCCCAGTTACTGTCCCCCCAGTTACTGTCCATCAGTAACTGTGCATCAGTTACTGTCCACCAGTTACTGTCCATCAGTTACTGTCCCCCCAGTTACTGTCCCCCCAGTTACTGTCCATCAGAAACTGTCCCCCCAGTTACTGTCCATCAGTTACTGTCCCCCCAGTTACTGTCCCCCCAGTTACTGTCCATCAGTAACTGTGCATCAGTTACTGTCCACCAGTTACTGTCCATCAGTTACTGTCCCCCCAGTTACTGTCCATCAGTTACTGTCCCCCCAGTTACTGTCCATCAGTTACTGTCCCCCCAGTTACTGTCCATCAGTAACTGTGCATCAGTTACTGTCCACCAGTTACTGTCCATCAGTTACTGTCCCCCCAGTTACTGTCCCCCCAGTTACTGTCCATCAGTTACTGTCCCCCCAGTTACTGTCCCCCCAGTTACTGTCCCCCCAGTTACTGTCCCCCCAGTTACTGTGCATCAGTTACTGTCCACCAGTTACTGTCCATCAGTTACTGTCCCCCCAGTTACTGTCCATCAGTTACTGTCCACCAGTTACTGTCCATCAGTTACTGTCCCCCCAGTTACTGTCCCCCTTAGTTACTGTCCATCAGAAACTGTCCCCCCAGTTACTGTCCATCAGTTACTGTCCCCCCAGTTACTGTCCCCCCAGTTACTGTCCCCCCAGTTACTGTCCATCAGTAACTGTGCATCAGTTACTGTCCACCAGTTACTGTCCATCAGTTACTGTCCCCCCAGTTACTGTCCATCAGTTACTGTCCCACCAGTTACTGTCCATCAGTTACTGTCCCCCCAGTTACTGTCCCCCCAGTTACTGTCCATCAGTAACTGTGCATCAGTTACTGTCCACCAGTTACTGTCCATCAGTTACTGTCCCCCCAGTTACTGTCCCCCCAGTTACTGTCCATCAGAAACTGTCCCCCCAGTTACTGTCCATCAGTTACTGTCCCCCCAGTTACTGTCCATCAGTTACTGTCCCCCCAGTTACTGTCCAATCAGTTACTGTCCCATCAGTTACTGTCCCCTCCATTACTGTCCCCCTTGTTACTGTCCACCTTGTTACTGTCCATCAGAAACTGTCCCCCCAGTTACTGTCCATCAGTTACTGTCCCACCAGTTACTGTCCTCCCAGTTACTGCCCCCCCAGTTACTGTCCCCCCAGTTACTGTCCATCAGTTACTGTCCCCTTGTTACTGTCCATCAGAAACTGTCCCCCCAGTTACTGTCCATCAGTTACTGTCCCCTTGTTACTGTCCATCAGAAACTGTCCCCCCAGTTACTGTCCATCAGTTACTGTCCCACCAGTTACTGTCCTCCCAGTTACTGCCCCCCCAGTTACTGTCCCCCCAGTTACTGTCCATCAGTTACTGTCCATCAGAAACTGTCCCCCCAGTTACTGTCCATCAGTTACTGTCCCCTTGTTACTGTCCATCAGAAACTGTCCCCCCAGTTACTGTCCATCAGTTACTGTCCCACCAGTTACTGTCCTCCCAGTTACTGCCCCCCCAGTTACTGTCCCCCCAGTTACTGTCCATCAGTTACTGTCCCCTTGTTACTGTCCATCAGAAACTGTCCCCCCAGTTACTGTCCATCAGTTACTGTCCATCAGTTATTGTCCCCCTTGTTACTGTCCATCAGAAACTGTCCCCCCAGTTACTGTCCATCAGAAACTGTCCCCCCAGTTACTGTCCATCAGTTACTGTCCCACCAGTTACTGTCCTCCCAGTTACTGCCCCCCCAGTTACTGTCCATCAGTTACTGTCCCCTTGTTACTGTCCATCAGAAACTGTCCCCCCAGTTACTGTCCATCAGTTACTGTCCCCTTGTTACTGTCCATCAGAAACTGTCCCCCCAGTTACTGTCCCCTTGTTACTGTCCATCAGAAACTGTCCCCCCAGTTACTGTCCATCAGTTACTGTCCCACCAGTTACTGTCCTCCCAGTTACTGCCCCCCCAGTTACTGTCCCCCCAGTTACTGTCCATCAGTTACTGTCCCCTTGTTACTGTCCATCAGAAACTGTCCCCCCAGTTACTGTCCATCAGTTACTGTCCCCTTGTTACTGTCCATCAGAAACTGTCCCCCCAGTTACTGTCCTCCCAGTTACTGCCCCCCCAGTTACTGTCCATTAGTTACTGTCCATCAGTTACTGTCCCCTCCGTTACTGTCCCCTCCGTTACTGTCCCCCCGTTACTGTCCATCAGAAACTGTCCCCCCAGTTACTGTCCATCAGAAACTGTCCCCCCAGTTACTGTCAATCAGTTACTGTCCCATCAGTTACTGTCCTCCCAGTTACTGTCCCCCCAGTTACTATCCCCCCAGTTACTGTCCATCAGTTACTGTCCATCAGTTATTGTCCCCCTTGTTACTGTCCACCTTGTTACTGTCCATCAGAAACTGTCCCCCCAGTTACTGTCCATCAGTTACTGTCCCACCAGTTACTGTCCTCCCAGTTACTGCCCCCCCAGTTACTGTCCCCCCAGTTACTGTCCATCAGTTACTGTCCCCTTGTTACTGTCCATCAGAAACTGTCCCCCCAGTTACTGTCCATCAGTTACTGTCCCCTTGTTACTGTCCATCAGAAACTGTCCCCCCAGTTACTGTCCATCAGTTACTGTCCCACCAGTTACTGTCCTCCCAGTTACTGCCCCCCCAGTTACTGTCCCCCCAGTTACTGTCCATCAGTTACTGTCCCCTTGTTACTGTCCATCAGAAACTGTCCCCCCAGTTACTGTCCATCAGTTACTGTCCCCTTGTTACTGTCCATCAGAAACTGTCCCCCCAGTTACTGTCCTCCCAGTTACTGTCCCCCCAGTTACTGTCCATTAGTTACTGTCCATCAGTTACTGTCCCCTCCGTTACTGTCCCCTCCGTTACTGTCCCCGCGTTACTGTCCATCAGAAACTGTCCCCCCAGTTACTGTCCATCAGTTACTGTCCCCTTGTTACTGTCCATCAGAAACTGTCCCCCCAGTTACTGTCCTCCCAGTTACTGCCCCCCCAGTTACTGTCCATTAGTTACTGTCCATCAGTTACTGTCCCCTCCGTTACTGTCCCCTCCGTTACTGTCCCCTCCGTTACTGTCCCCCCGTTACTGTCCATCAGAAACTGTCCCCCCAGTTACTTACCATCAGTTACTGCCCCCCATTATTGTCCATTAGTTACTGCCCCCCCATTACTGTCCCCCTTGTTACTGTCCCCTCCGTTACTGTCCCCCTTGTTACTGTCCATCAGAAACTGTCCCCCCAGTTACTGTCCATCAGAAACTGTCCCCCCAGTTACTGTCAATCAGTTACTGTCCCATCAGTTACTGTCCTCCCAGTTACTGTCCCCCCAGTTACTATCCCCCCAGTTACTGTCCATCAGTTACTGTCCATCAGTTATTGTCCCCCTTGTTACTGTCCACCTTGTTACTGTCCATCAGAAACTGTCCCCCCCAGTTACTGTCCATCAGTTACTGTCCCACCAGTTACTGTCCTCCCAGTTACTGCCCCCCCAGTTACTGTCCCCCCAGTTACTGTCCATCAGTTACTGTCCCCTTGTTACTGTCCATCAGAAACTGTCCCCCCAGTTACTGTCCATCAGTTACTGTCCCCTTGTTACTGTCCATCAGAAACTGTCCCCCCAGTTACTGTCCATCAGTTACTGTCCCACCAGTTACTGTCCTCCCAGTTACTGCCCCCCCAGTTACTGTCCCCCCAGTTACTGTCCATCAGTTACTGTCCCCTTGTTACTGTCCATCAGAAACTGTCCCCCCAGTTACTGTCCATCAGTTACTGTCCCCTTGTTACTGTCCATCAGAAACTGTCCCCCCAGTTACTGTCCTCCCAGTTACTGTCCCCCCAGTTACTGTCCATTAGTTACTGTCCATCAGTTACTGTCCCCTCCGTTACTGTCCCCTCCGTTACTGTCCCCTCCGTTACTGTCCCCCCGTTACTGTCCATCAGAAACTGTCCCCCCAGTTACTTACCATCAGTTACTGCCCCCCATTATTGTCCATTAGTTACTGCCCCCCCATTACTGTCCCCCTTGTTACTGTCCCCTCCGTTACTGTCCCCCTTGTTACTGTCCATCAGAAACTGTCCCCCCAGTTACTGTCCATCAGAAACTGTCCCCCCAGTTACTGTCAATCAGTTACTGTCCCATCAGTTACTGTCCTCCCAGTTACTGTCCCCCCAGTTACTATCCCCCAAGTTACTGTCCATCAGTTACTGTCCATCAGTTATTGTCCCCCTTGTTACTGTCCATCAGAAACTGTCCCCCCAGTTACTGTCCATCAGTTACTGTCCCCCCAGTTACTGTCCATCAGTTACTGTCCCATCAGTTACTGTCCTCCCAGTTACTGTCCCCCCAGTTACTGTCCATTAGTTACTGTCCCCTCCGTTACTGTCCATTAGTTACTGTCCATCAGTTACTGTCCCCTCCCTTACTGTCCATCAGAAACTGTCCACCCAGTTACTGTCCATCAGTTACTGCCCCCCATTATTGTCCATTAGTTACTGCCCCCCATTACTGTCCCCCTTGTTACTGTCCCCCCGTTACTGTCCATTAGTTACTGTCCATCAGTTACTGTCCCCTCCGTTACTGTCCCCCTTGTTACTGTCCATCAGTTACTGTCTCCCTTGTTACTGTCCATTAGTTACTGCCCCCCCCATTACTGTCCATCAGAAACTGTCCCCCCAGTTACTGTCCATCAGTTACTGTCCCCCTTGTTACTGTCCATTAGTTACTGCCCCCCCCCCATTACTGTCCATCAGAAACTGTCCCCCCAGTTACTGTCCATCAGTTAATGTCCCCCCAGTTACTTTCCATCAGTTACTGTCCCTCTCGTTACTGTCCCCCCAGATACTGTCCATTAGTTACTGTCCCCCCCAGTTACTGTCCCCACATTACATTCCCCCTAGTTAATGTCCCCCCATCACCGTCCCCCATTACCGTCCATCAGTTGCTGTCTACCAGTTTCAGTCCCCCCAGTTACTGTCTGTTACTCCCAGTCCTCCCATTACTCCCAGCCTGTAGTGAGCAGCTGGTAGACTTCAGTTTGGTGTTCAGAGTTCTAACTTGTGTATCAGAGCCTTCCTGAGGAGGAGCGCGAGCGAGTCCTATCAGAGGAGAAAATGGGCGGGTCCAAGTTGAATGTGTCTCAACACAGAGCAAAGTCTCCATCACTGAAGGTACAATGTGTTCTACCATTACTCTCCTGAGCTGGTGTCTTTACCGTAGAACCTACTCAGACTTCCAGATGTTTGCGTTGTTTTAGGAGCGCAGTCGAGAGCCCGAGCTGGAGACCTGGATACCTGCCGGATCACCCAAAGACAGACGAGACGGAAAGAAGACAGTGAAGCTTCCAGAGACGCCAAAAACCGCTGAGGAGATGTGGCAGCATAGTGTGATAGGAGACTACATGGCCAAGTATAGAGTGAGTCCCTGTGGCCTTATGTCACTTGACAAGGGGGTGGGGGCTTTGTGGCTTCCTGCATTAAAAGGTTTGGGGTCATGTGCACGGCCTTACAGAGCGACCGCAGGAAGGCGCAAGCAGCTATGGACGCGGCCTGGAGGTCTATGGAGAAGAAGGAGAAAATTCCCTGGATTAAGAAGGCGGCAGAGGACCAGAAGCGTTACGAGGTTCAGTACCAGTCTGTGGTCAGTGAGCCACACCCACCCCACCCACTACCCAGACCCCCTCACACCCACTGCTGATCATTTTCCACCTGCCGTTGTACACTAGACGCACTAAACCCTACCCACCCCCCCACTGACCCACTCTTTGATCTTAATCCTGGCTGCTCAGAACAAAGCATGTTCTGTAGGTCACGCTATGCAGCTTTTATAAAATCTTCAGGTTTCTGGCCTTCTTAGAGGTTCAGAATCTCTGGTCCAACAGCCCAAAGTTCTGTTCTGTCTTTACTTAAGGAGCTTTGATCACATCCAGATGTGAATGAATTCAGTTAGCGAAGGATTTCTCTCTCTGATCTCTGGGATAAAGCAGTTTATCGTCAGCGTATTGCCGTACTAAAGCAGTTTATCGCCAGCGTATTGCAGTGCTAAAGCAGTTTATCGTCAGCGTATTGCATTGCTAAAGCAGTTTATCGTCAGCGTATTGCCGTACTAAAGCAGTTTATCGTCAGCATATTGCCGTTCTAAAGCAGTTTGTCGTCAGCGTATTGCAGTGCTAAAGCAGTTTATCTTCAGCGTATTGCCATTCTAAAGCAGTTTATCTTCAGCGTATTGCCGTTCTAAAGCAGTTTATCGTCAGCGTATTGCCGTTCTAAAGCAGTTAATCGTCAGCGTATTGCCGTACTAAAGCAGTTTGTCGTCAGCGTATTGCCGTTCTAAAGCAGTTTGTCGTCAGCGTATTGCAGTGCTAAAGCAGTTTGTCGTCAGCGTATTGCCGTTCTAAAGCAGTTTGTCGTCAGCGTATTGCCGTTCTAAAGCAGTTTGTCGTCAGCGTATTGCCGTGCTAAAGCAGTTTGTCGTCAGCGTATTGCAGTGCTAAAGCAGTTTGTCGTCAGCGTATTGCAGTGCTAAAGCAGTTTGTCGTCAGCGTATCGCCGTGCTAAAGCAGTTTGTCGTCAGCGTATCGCAGTGCTAAAGCAGTTTGTCGTCAGCGTATCGCAGTGCTAAAGCAGTTTGTCGTCAGCGTATCGCAGTGCTAAAGCAGTTTGTCGTCAGCGTATCGCAGTGCTAAAGCAGTTTGTCGTCAGCGTATCGCCGTGCTAAAGCAGTTTGTTGTCAGCGTATTGCAGTGCTAAAGCAGTTTGTCGTCAGCGTATTGCAGTGCTAAAGCAGTTTGTCGTCAGCGTATTGCAGTGCTAAAGCAGTTTGTCGTCAGCGTATCGCAGTGCTAAAGCAGTTTGTCGTCAGCGTATTGCAGTGCTAAAGCAGTTTGTCGTCAGCGTATCGCAGTGCTAAAGCAGTTTGTCGTCAGCGTATCGCAGTGCTAAAGCAGTTTGTCGTCAGCGTATTGCCGTACTACCTTAGGATAAGGTCCAGTCTCAGCGGGGGGGGGGGGGCTGCTCCTCCACTCTCTCCACCTCTGTGCTCCACTCTAGTGGTGGTGAGTTGCACTGACTCTTGGTGTCCTGCAGAGGGAGCTGTTGGAGATGCGAACACCGGCTGCAGGTCAGAGGAAACCCAAGTTTGATGGGGAACCCAAGAAGCCCCCAGTGTGAGTTTGACCTTTTCGTTCTAATACTTGGCTTAGTGGGTCGGTTCCAGGCAGGTTCTACAGACCACCAAACTCTGACCCACAGGAGCGGGTATCAGATGTTCTCCCAGGAGCTGCTGACAAACGGAGAGCTGAACCACTTCAGCCTGAAGGAGCGCATGGTGGAGATCGGGAAAAGGTGGCAGAAGCTGAGCCAGAGTCAGAAGGACAAGTACAAGAAGCTGGTTGAGGAGCAGCAGGTGGAGTACAAGGTGGAACTGGAGGCCTGGGTTAAGGTGAGCCAATGGGAGAGTAAATAGGGAGTGATGTCACGGCTGGCCTTCTGTCTGACTGGCTTCTCCTGGTCCCTCAGTCGCTTTCCCCTCAGGATCGAGCCATCTACAAGGAGTTCTCCTCCTCGGTGAGTCCGCCTGGGTCCAGACCGCCCGGGTCTAGACCGCCCTCCTGGGCTCGCCTTTCCTGTCCCCTCAGGTCGCCTGGTGCTATTCAACTTGTCTCTTGTTGGCAGAAACGGCGCAGCACCACCAAGGCCACCAGCAGTCCCGTGGCTAAGGTCCACGTAACAGCCAAGGGGAAGGCAGGAGGCTCAAGAGCGGTGAATCCAGGGGTCGGAGTGGGTAGGAGGGCCATGGCGTACCGCGCTAAGGTAGGACGCTGTGAACCCTGGGTAACGTCTGTCAGGAGATCAGGCAGCTTCTGAGTGTTTGCTGACTCTTCAGAAGGACATGTCTGACTCTGACGAAGAGGAGGAGAAGAGCAACTCCTCGGACTCTGATGAAGATGATGAAACATCAGGAAGCACCGACAGCGAGGACGAAGATGAGGTGATGCTAATGCTAACCCCTATAAGCTCTGCCCACGTAGAACCAAGGGAACTATGAAGATTTGGTTACCATGGCGACCTTTTCGTGTTCTTTCTGTTTCTGTGTGCAGAACGATGATGAGGAGGAGGATGACGACGATCAGTCCTCCTCCGAGGAATCTAGTGAGTTGGACTCGGATTAGCTCGGCCCCTCCTTCCTGTCGAAGAGGACCGGCTGTGCAGGCCACGCCCCCTGTCCTGCCAATCATCCAGGCTTACCAACGAGAGGCCGCGCCGTCCTTAGTGGGCGGAGCATTTTGTTACACGCGTTTCCGTTTCGGTCGACTGTTGGTCTTTATCTGACGGACGCTTTTTAGTCAATTACAACTTCCTGTTTGTTTATTAACCTGGGAAGGGGGAGGGGTTCCTACATATCCAGAGGAGGGGGCGGAGTCTGTCACCCCTGGGGGAGGAGTCAGGAAAGGAGAAACGAAAATAAATGCACTTTTTCCAAACTGTCTGGTTTCATTGTGTGACATCATGGTGACATCACAGCAGCATTTAACTGAGACCAAGTGGGTTAGGGATACGATGGTTCTGAGGTAGCCTGGGTGGTCCTCAGAGTCCAGGGGGACAGGAAGCAGCTCAGAGTCCGCTGCCAGGGGGACAGGAAGGAGCTCAGAGTCCGCTGCCAGGGGGACAGGAAGGAGCTCAGAGTCCGCTGCCAGGGCGACAGGAAGGAGCTCAGAGTCCGCTGCCAGGGGGACAGGAAGCAGCTCAGAGTCCGCTGCCAGGGGGACAGGGAGCAGCTCAGAGTCCGCTGCCAGGGGGACAGAAAGCAGCTCAGAGTCCGCTGCCAGGGGGACAGGAAGCAGCTCAGAGTTCGCTGCCAGGGGGACAGGAAGGAGCTCAGAGTCCGCTGCCAGGGGGACAGGAAGGAGCTCAGAGTCCGCTGCCAGGGGGACAGGAAGCAGCTCAGAGTCCGCTGCCAGGGGGACAGGAAGGAGCTCAGAGTCCGCTGCCAGGGGGACAGGAAGCAGCTCAGAGTCCGCTGCCAGGGGGACAGGGAGCAGCTCAGAGTCCGCTGCCAGGGGGACAGGAAGGAGCTCAGAGTCCGCTGCCAGGGGGACAGGAAGGAGCTCAGAGTCCGCTGCCAGGGGGACAGGAAGCAGCTCAGAGTCCGCTGCCAGGGGGACAGGAAGGAGCTCAGAGTTCGCTGCCAGGGGGACAGAAAGCAGCTCAGAGTCCGCTGCCAGGGGGACAGGAAGGAGCTCAGAGTTCGCTGCCAGGGGGACAGAAAGCAGCTCAGAGTCCGCTGCCAGGGGGACAGGAAGGAGCTCAGAGTCCGCTGCCAGGGGGACAGGAAGGAGCTCAGAGTCCGCTGCCAGGGGGACAGAAAGCAGCTCAGAGTCCGCTGCCAGGGGGACAGGAAGGAGCTCAGAGTCCGCTGCCAGGGGGACAGGAAGGAGCTCAGAGTCCGCTGCCAGGGGGACAGGAAGCAGCTCAGAGTCCGCTGCCAGGGGGACAGGGAGCAGCTCAGAGTCCGCTGCCAGGGGGACAGGAAGGAGCTCAGAGTCCGCTGCCAGGGGGACAGGAAGGAGCTCAGAGTCCGCTGCCAGGGGGACAGGAAGCAGCTCAGAGTCCGCTGCCAGGGGGACAGGAAGGAGCTCAGAGTCCGCTGCCAGGGGGACAGGAAGCAGCTCAGAGTCCGCTGCCAGGGGGACAGGAAGGAGCTCAGAGTCCGCTGCCAGGGGGACAGGAAGCAGCTCAAAGTCCGCTGCCAGGGCGACAGGAAGGAGCTCAGAGTCCGCTGCCAGGGGGACAGGAAGGAGCTCAGAGTCCGCTGCCAGGGGGACAGGAAGCAGCTCAGAGTCCGCTGCCAGGGGGACAGGAAGGATGAGGCTCAAAGAGCTGAGTTACAAATGTTGATAGGAAACCATCAGTCCATCATGTCAACAATCATCCTCATCATCAGTGGATGAACAAATGAAAGGATGTTTGGACTAAAGTAATATACCATAATCTAAATCTGACAGTATTTAGTGACATAAATAATTGGAGAGGCTCAGGTTATCCTGGGCTATCGCTACAGCTAAGCTGCAGATCCCCAAAGCGGATGTGTTTTACTTTGTTAGGAAAGGAGAAACGAAAATAAATGCACTTTTTCCAAACTGTCTGGTTTCATTGTGTGACATCATGGTGACATCACAGCAGCATTTAACTGAGACCAAGTGGGTTAGGGATACGATGGTTCTGAGGTAGCCTGGGTGGTCCTCAGAGTCCAGGGGGACAGGAAGCAGCTCAGAGTCCGCTGCCAGGGGGACAGGAAGGAGCTCAGAGTCCGCTGCCAGGGGGACAGGAAGGAGCTCAGAGTCCGCTGCCAGGGCGACAGGAAGGAGCTCAGAGTCCGCTGCCAGGGGGACAGGAAGCAGCTCAGAGTCCGCTGCCAGGGGGACAGGAAGGATGAGGCTCAAAGAGCTGAGTTAGGGATACGATGGTTCTGAGGTAGCCTGGGTGGTCCTCAGAGTCCAGGGGGACAGGAAGCAGCTCAGAGTCCGCTGCCAGGGGGACAGGAAGGAGCTCAGAGTTCGCTGCCAGGGGGACAGGAAGCAGCTCAGAGTCCGCTGCCAGGGGGACAGGAAGGAGCTCAGAGTCCGCTGCCAGGGGGACAGGAAGCAGCTCAAAGTCCGCTGCCAGGGGGACAGGAAGGAGCTCAGAGTCCGCTGCCAGGGGGACAGGAAGGAGCTCAGAGTCCGCTGCCAGGGGGACAGGAAGCAGCTCAGAGTCCGCTGCCAGGGGGACAGGAAGGATGAGGCTCAAAGAGCTGAGTTACAAATGTTGATAGGAAACCATCAGTCCATCATGTCAACAATCATCCTCATCATCAGTGGATGAACAAATGAAAGGATGTTTGGACTAAAGTAATATACCATAATCTAAATCTGACAGTATTTAGTGACATAAATAATTGGAGAGGCTCAGGTTATCCTGGGCTATCGCTACAGCTAAGCTGCAGATCCCCAAAGCGGATGTGTTTTACTTTGTTAGCGCGTCTCTCTTCCTGTCAGACCCATGAAATTGCTGCTCTAAAATAGACCTGGGCTCTATCTCAGAGCTACGCTGCCCCCTGCAGGAAATCAGCCCCATTGACTCTCAATCAGCGCTAAACGCCACCACCTCTAAATGCCTTGATGCTCAATACCAATTTTTTGCGAAATCCGATTTTTTTTTGCTTTGTCGTTCATATTTGCAAATATATGCGACTTGTATGTGATCTCCTGTGTGAACTGCAGTCATACAATGAAAATATCCCGCATGCGCAGTAGAGGACGCAATGATGTCACAGGCCAGCCTGCTTCATGTTTATGGAAGTAAACATGGATGGTAGCGCCGGCGCGCATCTAGTGATCTTTTTCAACCATAAAACCTCAATCTTTTCTAGATGGTTAAACATAAATACTACCCTCTGCATCATCGTCTGCCATGGTGTGACGATAATGCAGAGAGCAGTATTTATGTTTAACCATCTTGCAAAGATTGAGAATAGTGACCTTTGTCAGGTATTAATGGCGTTCACGTCGGATGAATGCGACCTGGCCACTCAGACACAGGTCGCATTTAAAAAGATCAGATCCTTATCGGAGTTAGGACCTAAGAGCCAGGCAGCCTGGGAAAATCCGATCTGAGTTGTTTAGACTGTCACGAAAAGATCACATCCAGGTTGCATGTGGGCCAAAAAATTGGATTTGGGTCACTGTAGGCTGCAGTGTGAACGTAGCTTATGGCACCATTTTCTGTGGCACCGGGCACTAAACTGGATTCTTTGATTTCTGGCCTTTAGACGGCTGGAGGACATAGGGACCCCTTTTTCATCATTCTGCTTCATTCTATCTCTGTAGTTCTGCTGCTATAGGCTTAGACTGCTGGAGGACATAGGGACCCCTTTTTCATCATTCTGCTTCATTCTATCTCTGTAGTTCTGCTGCTATAGGCTTAGACTGCTGGAGGACATAGGGACCCCTTTTCATCATTCTGCTTCATTCTATCTCTGTAGTTCTGCTGCTATAGGCTTAGACTGCTGGAGGACATAGGGACCCCTTTTTCATCATTCTGCTTCATTCTATCTCTGTAGTTCTGCTGCTATAGGCTTAGACTGCTGGAGGACATAGGGACCCCTTTTTCATCATTCTGCTTCATTCTATCTCTATTCTCCCACTCTGCAGAATCTGTTAGTTCAATCTCTAACGTTCTGCTCTCTCTGCTTTTTCTCATAGTAGCTTCATCTGGTCTGTTCCTGTTTGGCTGTGACTCCATCCTGGAGAGAAATATCAGCTGTGCTGCTGCAGAAGAAGAAGAAGTAAAGAAATGGAGCCGCTGCAGCTGGTTTCAGCTTTTATAGACATTTCAGCTGATAAGAGAATATAAACAACCTTCTGTCCGTCCTCCCAGATACACAAATAAATACTCTGACTCCTCCCACCTTTGGCACATGCTTAAAACAGTCCCTCATGCATCACAGTTACCATGGATACACAAGAAAATGAAACCCTGCCCTCAGAACCCCATTACATTCACTCACACCTGCAGGCTGCCGCAAAGCCTGATGGGAATCAGAGTCCACCATGGCAGCCAATCAGAGCTCACCATGGCAGCCAATCAGAGTCCACCGTGGCCGCCCTCGGCCGCCAATCAGAGTCCACCTGGGGAAGCCACAGTAACCAATCAGAGTGGCTGAGCTGCTCCTTGCAGACAGGAAGTCTTGAGCAGGTCCACTGAGACGCGTTCTGACGGATCTGGCCCCGCCCCCTCGGCGAGGTCATAATGGGACGTCCAGCAGCTTCTGGTGCAGGTACTGCTTCACTTCCTCGATGCCGTTCAGCTTCTCCAGCTCATGGTACGGCAGCTGAGGGAGGACAAAAGAGACAGTGGGTCACATCCAGTCCAGAACAGAACGGCACCACCACCCCACAGGGTCCCACTGAACCGCTAGAAAGGCCCGGTTCTAGTCCAACATTTAGAACATTGTGGAGCTACTTTGTGGTTCCATTGCTGAGGTTCTGAGGCTTTCAGAGCATTTATGTTCTGATCAGAACAGCAGAGGGCGCTGTGGGTCGAATCTGACTGACAGCAGAGCAGAAGCATGATGAAATCCCCTTTGTTACTGAGCTGATGCTAAGCTAACATTAGCCTGGCCTAAGGAACTGGGTCGGTCCTCTCTGAACCTCTACCTGCTGTGAGGGATTGCTGCAGTCAATGACGGGACCATCTGGTTGATCTGGATCTATGAAGTCACATGAAGGGAGCGGAGCATAGAAATAAGCTGAATAGAATAGTAACTTCTGCTGAGTAGCAGGGTTCTGGTTCTGACCCGACCCAGGTTCTGATTGCTCTTTGGACTGACCTGCAGGATGATGTAGCCCAGCAGTTGCAGGTGACGGTCCCTCATGGCCCTGGAGCCCACCAGGACCTCCGAGTTGTGGCAGTAGTGCCACTTGTCGTTAACGGACATGACGACCCTGCTCAGAGGACAGCGGGGTTTAGAGGGGCGCTCCGGTTCTGCGGGGGCCGCTTACCGAGGGGACACTGACCTGCGGATCTGCCTCTGCTCTGGCCGGGGCCCTTCTGGACCGGCCTCGTCGGGGGCGGCCCCCCTTTCGGCTCCAAAGCCGGCCGCCTCGCAGTCCGTCTGCTGGACCTCTGGGGCCGCTGCGGGCCCCTCATCCTCCAAGATCTTCCCAATGGAAAACTGGAAGAGGGAGTCGGGGGCCAGGGCCCCTGGAGGTGCCTGGGGCGGGGCCAGGCCATCGGAGGGAGGGCTGCTTAGCGTGGAGCTGTCCTGGCTCTCTACAGACTGCTCCTTGGCCAGACCTGAGTAGTACTGAGCTGCAGGGATGAAGTAGGGGCCGTAGTCCAGGGCCCCGCCGTTGGTGCCGGCGCGGGGCTCCTCTGCGGGTGCTGGAGCCCCCCCTATGCTGCACATGCGGTGAGCCCTGAAGGGCCTGTCCTCTGTAGCTCCGCCCCCTCCTTCGGCAGCCGCAGCGGGCGGCTCGCTACAGTCCTCCACCGCCGTTTCCGTGGTAACTGGTCCAGCCCCGGGCTTGACTGTGACGGCGATGCAGGGAGGAGGGACGCAGGGTCCGGACCTGATGGGCAGAACCCTCCCAGAACTGTCCAACCATAAGATGAAGTCTGCAGGAGGAAACAGAAACCACGGGTCAGAGGAGGTTCTGTAGAAGCCAGGCTGCCCTACGTAGAACCGGCCGGTACAGACCGCCTTAGACCTCCTGAGGTCCAGAACCTTTCTGACCAGCTCAGCAAACTCTGCACAATCCCACAGATCCCTCAGGGTTCCCCCTGGGTTCTGGCCTGGGCCGCTCCAGAACCGCTCAGGATCCATACCGAATCGCTCCTCGGTTGTCCTGCAGATGGTTTTGGATCACTGTCAGAAGTTCTGGTTTGTTCTGCTGTGGTCTGTGGTGGCGCAGACCTCTCAGTTTGTTCCCCAGTTCCCAGTTAATCATAGTTCTGGCCTGAAGCTCCTACAGGTCACCATGGAAACCCCGCTGACCTGCAGCAGGTCCACAGGTCCCTGATGTCTGCAGCAGAGGATGGAGTCCAGCTGAGATCTTTCATCCAGCTGAGAGTGGAGCAGCAGGTCTGAGCTACAGGGGGGGTCTTTCTGGCCACAGAACCATATAGTACCTGAGCATAGTGCTGAAGTACCAGCAGAACTGTGTGTAGTACTGTGCTGGGATCTAATAATGAGCACTGTAGTACCTGTGTGGTATCCAGGGGGCAGCACCTCATCCTGGTTGAAGCTCTGCTCTCCCAAAAGCTGCCGCAGGGCTTCAGCCACCAGACCTTTATAACTGACATCAAAAGGATCCAATCAGAACATCAGAAAAACACAATTAAGCAACAGTTTACTACAATCAAAACATAACTATGATCTTTGGGTGGGCGGAGCTGGGCAGGAACCAAAGCACATGAGGGGAGCTTCAAGTACAGGCTCTGCCCCTTTGATCATGACACCACCCCCTTTGATCAGTTCATTACATCCGTTTGATCTGATCTCTTATTTCAGTCTCACACTCCCTTTAGCCCCAGGTTTATGTCCCCGTTGATCCTAGCAGCACACCTCCAATTACACCCAGAACCATGCCCCCTTTGATCCCAGAAACCACAGCCCTTGATCCCAGAAACCACAGCCCCCTTTTGATCCCAGAAACCACAGCCCCCTTTTGATCCCAGAAACCACAGCCCCCTTTTGATCCCAGAAACCACAGCCCCCTTTTGATCCCAGAAACCACAGCCCCCTTTTGATCCCAGAAACCACAGCCCCCCCTTGGATCCCAGAAACCACAGCCCCCCCTTGGATCCCAGAAACCACAGCCCCCCCTTGGATCCCAGAAACCACAGCCCCCCCTTGGATCCCAGAAACCACAGCCCCCCCTTGGATCCCAGAAACCACAGCCCCCCCTTGGATCCCAGAAACCACACCCCCCCCTTGGATCCCAGAAACCACAGCCCCCCCTTGGATCCCAGAAACCACAGCCCCCCCTTGGATCCCAGAAACCACAGCCCCCCCTTGGATCCCAGAAACCACAGCCCCCCCTTGGATCCCAGAAACCACAGCCCCCCCTTGGATCCCAGAAACCACAGCCCCCCTTGGATCCCAGAAACCACAGCCCCCCTTGGATCCCAGAAACCACAGCCCCCTTTGATCCCAGAACCACTGCCCCATTTGATCCCAGAAACCACCGCCCCATTTGATCCCAGAAACCACAGCCCCCATTTGATCCCAGAAACCACAGCCCCCCTTGGATCCCAGAAACCACAGCCCCCTTTGATCCCAGAAACCACAGCCCCCCTTGGATCCCAGAAACCACAGCCCCCATTTGATCCCAGAAACCACCGCCCCATTTGATCCCAGAACCACCGCCCCATTTGATCCCAGAAACCACCGCCCCATTTGATCCCAGAAACCACAGCCCCCATTTGATCCCAGAAACCACAGCCCCCCTTGGATCCCAGAAACCACAGCCCCCTTTGATCCCAGAAACCACAGCCCCCCTTGGATCCCAGAAACCACAGCCCCCATTTGATCCCAGAAACCACCGCCCCATTTGATCCCAGAAACCACAGCCCCCCTTGGATCCCAGAAACCACAGCCCCCATTTGATCCCAGAAACCACAGCCCCCATTTGATCCCAGAAACCACAGCCCCCCTTGGATCCCAGAAACCACAGCCCCCTTTGATCCCAGAACCACAGCCCCATTTGATCCCAGAAACCACAGCCCCCTTTGATCCCAGAAACCACAGCCCCCCTTGGATCCCAGAAACCACAGCCCCCCTTGGATCCCAGAAACCACAGCCCCCTTTGATCCCAGAAACCACAGCCCCCCTTGGATCCCAGAAACCACAGCCCCCTTGGATCCCAGAACCACAGCCCCCCTTGGATCCCAGAACCACAGCCCCCCTTGGATCCCAGAACCACAGCCCCCCTTGGATCCCAGAAACCACAGCCCCCTTTGATCCCAGAAACCACAGCCCCCCTTGGATCCCAGAAACCACAGCCCCCTTTGATCCCAGAACCACTGCCCCATTTGATCCCAGAAACCACAGCCCCCATTTGATCCCAGAAACCACAGCCCCCCTTGGATCCCAGAAACCACTGCCCCCTTTGATCCCAGAACCACTGCCCCATTTGATCCCAGAAACCACAGCCCCCTTTGATCCCAGAAACCACAGCCCCCCTTGGATCCCAGAAACCACTGCCCCCTTTGATCCCAGAAACCACTGCCCCATTTGATCCCAGAAACCACTGCCCCCTTTGATCCCAGAAACCACTGCCCCATTTGATCCCAGAAACCACAGCCCCCTTTGATCCCAGAAACCACTGCCCCATTTGATCCCAGAAACACTGCCCCATTTGATCCCAGAAACACAGCCGCCTTGATCCCAGCACCACAGCCCCCTTTGAGCCCATAGTCTACAGGTTTTTGGAGTAATGTCCAGGACGGGGGGAGACCTGTGGGTCTTCTCCTTACCTGTACTTGCGGTTCACCTCGTCGGCTGTGAGGGCGTGGTCAAACATCAGCACCTTATGGGCGTCCTGCAGACGAGGGCCCGTGTAGTCATGGTACTCCAATTCCACAGCAGCGTCGAGGAGAGAGAGGTATCTTCTAACAATCAGAGCATAAGGACTATCTACGAGGAGAGCATACTGGTTAAACTGGGATTAGACTGGTTGAACTGGTTTTTACTACTATACCAATAAATCTGGATGCATGATATGAAGAAATAGGTATCAGGGTGGATGGTTGAACGGTTCTGCCCATTAAAACCAGGCTGAGACACTGTCCCTCTGTCAGGCTGGGACACCCTCTGTCAGGGTGGGACATGTCCACTGCCCCTCTGTCAGGGTGGGACATGTCCACTGCCCCTCTGTCCAGGTGGGACACTGTCCCTCTGTCAGGGTGGAACACCCTCTGTCAGGGTGGGACATGTGCATTGTCCCTCTGTCAGGGTGGGACATGTGCACTGCCCCTCTGACAGGACGGGACACTGTCCATCTGTCAGGGTGGGACACCCTCTATCAGGGTGGGACATGTGCACTGTCCCTCTGTCAGGGTGGGACCTGTCCACTGTCCCTCTGACAGGGTTGGACATGTGCACTGCCCTCTGACAGGACGGGACACTGTCCCTCTGTCAGGGTGGGACACCCTCTATCAGGGTGGGACATGTGCACTGTCCCTCTGTCAGGGTGGGACCTGTCCCTCTGTCAGGGTGGGACATGTGCACTGCCCCTCTGACAGGACGGGACACTGTCCCTCTGTCAGGGTGGGACACCCTCTATCAGGGTGGGACATGTGCACTGTCCCTCTGTCAGGGTGGGACCTGTCCACTGTCCCTCTGACAGGGTTGGACATGTGCACTGCCCTCTGACAGGACGGGACACTGTCCACTGTCCCTCTGTCAGGGTGGGACATGTGCACTGCCCCTCTGACAGGACGGGACACTGTCCCTCTGTCAGGGTGGGACACCCTCTATCAGGGTGGGACATGTGCACTGTCCCTCTGTCAGGGTGGGACCTGTCCACTGTCCCTCTGACAGGGTTGGACATGTGCACTGCCCTCTGACAGGATGGGACACTGTCCACTGTCCCTCTGTCAGGGTGGGACATGTCCACTATCCCTCTGTCAGGGTGGGACCTGTCCACTGTCCCTCTGACAGGGTTGGACATGTGCACTGCCCTCTGACAGGACGGGACACTGTCCACTGTCCCTCTGTCAGGGTGGGACATGTCCACTGTCCCTCTGTCAGGGTGGGACATGTGCACTGCCCCTCTGACAGGACGGGACACTGTCCCTCTGTCAGGGTGGGACACCCTCTATCAGGGTGGGACATGTGCACTGTCCCTCTGTCAGGGTGGGACCTGTCCACTGTCCCTCTGACAGGGTTGGACATGTGCACTGCCCCTCTGACAGGACGGGACACTGTCCACTGTCCCTCTGTCAGGGTGGGACATGTCCACTATCCCTCTGTCAGGGTGGGACACTGTCCCTCTGTCAGGGTGGGACATGTCCACTATCCCTCTGTCAGGGTGGGACATGTCCACTATCCCTCTCAGGTCCTAGAGATCGTCTGTGTTTGCTCACTGGTGACGTTGCTGATGAAGGCGGAGGAGAAGACGCGGTGGAGGACGCTCCCAGGGAAATGTCCCAGCTGGAACAGAGACATCAGGATGTTGACGGTGGCCAGAGGAGAGCTGAGGGCCTTCAGCTCCACCACCTCCTCCAGCCGAGAGAAGAACTGCTGCTCAGAGGACGGACGGTAGCTCATCCTGCTGAAGGGGAACACCAGCTTCTGGATCACCTGGTCACAGAGGAACCCTGGTCAGAGCGCGGCGTCCACAGGCCCCGCCCACTGCGGAGGTCCCCTCACCTTACTGTCCAGGTACTCAGCCTTCCTGACCAGGAAGTCAGCGATGGCGTCCAGCAGCCGCGTCTCCCTCAGCCGGTGCCGAGCGACGTATTTGGAGATGAGAGCCATGGTGTAGGGGGTGATGCTGTCCACCTTCTTGGGCAGCTCATCTGTAGGAGACAGTTAAACCGGGCGTTAAACCGGGCGTTAAACCGGGCGTTAAACCGGGTGTTAAACCGGGCGTTAAACCGGGCGTTAAACCGGGCGTTAAACCAGGCGTTAAACCGGGCGTTAAACCGGGCGTTAAACCGGGCGTTAAACCGGGTGTTAAACCGGGCGTTAAACCGGGCGTTAAACCGGGCGTTAAACCAGGCGTTAAACCGGGCGTTAAACCGGGCGTTAAACCGGGCGTTAAACCAGACGATAAACCGGGCGTTAAACCGGGCGTTAAACCAGACGATAAACCGGGCGTTAAACCGGGCGTTAAACCAGACGATAAACCGGGCGTTAAACCGGGCGTTAAACCGGGCGTTAAACCGGGCGCTAAACCGGGCGCTAAACCGGGCGTTAAACCAGGCGTTAAACCAGGCCCGGTTGGACCCGAGGAGTTCTGGAGGACGACCCACCTGCCAGGCTCTTGATGAACTTCTCCTGTCTGTTCTGGTAGAACAAATGAGAACTGAAGATCAGCTCCAGGCTTTTGTTGCTAGCCTCCCGAGCGCACGCCGCCAGCATCTCGTCCAGCAGCACCATCTCCTGGTCGCGGACGCCGCTGACGCTGGCCAGGGTGTGCTTGACCAGCCGCAGGATCTTCCTAAAAACATGGAGGACACGGTCAGAGTCTCCAGCCCTCAGCTCACAGCCAGGTCCTCCACGCCGCACATCCTCACCTGTTGGCCACCAGCTGCTCGGGGTTTGGCGGCGTGTTGGCGCCCCCTGCAGGCGGCTCCGGTGGCTGCAGGGAGCGCCACTTGAGCCTGTAGTAAGACAGCAGCAGGAAGAGCGTCTGCGGGTGGCGCTCTCGCTCCAGGTTCTTCTCCAGGCCGGCCAGGCAGGCCTCGGTCAGAGGGTGCTGGCTGCCGGGATGGAGCCGCATGCTGGAGCTGAACACCATGGACACGTCCTTCTGGTTGAACTGGCTCAGCCTGGACTGGGACTCCGCCTCCAGGACGTGGACCACCTTGGCATCGCTCGGTAGTCCTGAGAGGAGCAGGGTGTGTGGTGAGGTGGGGTTCTGGGGGCGGGGCCTGTTAGCGGCAGGCAGGAACTTACCCAGCGAGGCTACGGCGTACAGGCAGTTGACGATGCTGAAGTTGTCGAACTTGGCGCAGTCGCTGACGATGGCGTCACAGAGAGTCTGGAAGTCCGGATGCTCCAGGATCTGCCGCCTGTCGACCTCCGGCGCGTCTCCGTCGGCGGGGGCCCGCGGGGGGGACTGCAGGAGCTGTCCGATCTTCTGAAGGGCCACGGGGTAGTGGTTGTGGGAGATCTTGGAGGGGTTCTGGGTGACCCAGCGCAGAACCTCGTCGGGTTGCCGTGAGCGCTCGATCAGACGCTTCATGGTGAAGAAGGTGTCGTAGCTCATCTTCTCGTGGATGAAGTTCCAGGTCTTCTTCTTTCCGGCGCCGCTGGGCGGGGCTGCCCCCCCATAGGCGTGGATTGACACGTGGGGCTGGTAATGAGGGGGGAAAGGGGGCGGGGCCAGGTGGTGCGAGTGAGGGTGGTAGTGATGGGGAAAGTGAGGCCCTCGATGGGTGTCCGGGCGGCCCTGGTACAGGGGGTAGGTGGGGGGAGGAGGAGGCGGTGGGTGAGGATGGTGGGGGAGGTGAGGGGGAGGAGCCTCCAGCATCGCTAGCCCCGCCCTTCTGCTTTGTTTGAACCCTCCTCCCCCTCCTCCCCCCGCCGTGCCGTAGAGGCGGGTGGCGTACATGGCGATGGAGCGAGGGAGGAGGTGAGCTGGACTCAGGAGGCGCCACCCAGTGGACAGAAACAGCATAGTCCAACAGCCAGACCGCCTGGAGGGGACAGCTCAGCTCTCCTGGAACCAGAGACACAGGTAGACTGAGACCAGAACCAGAACCCAACAGAACCTGAACAGAACCTGATAGAACCTGACAGAACCTGAACAGAACAGAACCCAAAGGCCAGACCGCCTGGAGGGGACAGCTCAGCTCTCCTGGAACCAGAGACACAGGTAGACTGAGACCAGAACCTGAACCCAACAGAACCTGAACAGAACCTGACAGAACCTGAACAGAACAGACAGAACCAAACAGAACAGAACCCAACAGAACCTGAACAGAACCTGACAGAACCTGACAGAACCTGACAGAACCAAACAGAACAGAACCCAAAGGCCAGACCGCCTGGAGGGGACAGCTCAGCTCTCCTGGAACCAGAGACACAGGTAGACTGAGACCAGAACCAGAACCCAACAGAACCTGAAAAGAACCTGAGAGAACCTGAACAGAACCAAACAGAACCAGACAGAACAGAACCCAACAGAACCTGAACAGAACCAAACAGAACCTGACAGAACCAGACAGAATCTGAACAGAACCAAACAGAACCCGAACAGAACCAAACAGAACCCGACAGAACCTGACAGAACCAAACAGAACCCGAACAGAACCAAACAGAACCCGAACAGAACCAGACAGAACCAAACAGAACCCAACAGAACCAGAACAGAACCTGAACAGAACAAAACAGAACCAGACTGAACCAAACAGAACCAAACAGAACCAGCTGAACCTGACAGAACCTGAACAGAACCTGAACAGAACCAGACAGAACAGAACCCAACAGAACCTGAACAGAACCAGACAGAACAGAACCCAACAGAACCTGAACAGAACCAGACAGAACCTGAACAGAACCAAACAGAACCCGAACAGAACCAAACAGAACCCGAACAGAACCAAACAGAACCAGAACAGAACCTGAACAGAACCAGAACAGAATCTGAACAGAACCAGAACAGAACCAGACAGAAGCAGAACAGAACCAAACAGAACCAAACAGAACCTGGACAGAACCAAACAGAACCTGGACAGAACCTCAACAGAACCCGACAGAACCCGAACAGAACCAGACAGAATATGAACAGAACCAAACAGAACCCGAACAGAACCAAACAGAACCCGAACAGAACCAAACAGAACCCGAACAGAACAGACAGAACCAAACAGAACCTGAACAGAACCAGACAGAACAGAACCTGGACAGAACCAAACAGAACCTGAACAGAACCAAACAGAACCAGACAGAACAGAACCCAACAGAACCTGAACAGAACCAGAACAGAACCTGAACAGAACCAGAACAGAACCTGAACAGAACCAGAACAGAACCAAACAGAACCAGAACAGAACCAGAACAGAACCTGAACAGAACCAGAACAGAACCAAACAGAACCAGAACAGAACCAAACAGAACCAAACAGAACCTGGACAGAACCAGACAGAACCTCAACAGAACCCGACAGAACCCGAACAGAACCAGACAGAATATGAACAGAACCAAACAGAACCCGAACAGAACCAAACAGAACCCGAACAGAACCAGACAGAACCAAACAGAACCTGAACAGAACCAGACAGAACAGAACCAAACAGAACCTGGACAGAACCAAACAGAACCTGAACAGAACCAAACAGAACCAGACAGAACAGAACCCAACAGAACCTGAACAGAACCAAACAGAACCTGAACAGAACCAGACAGAACCTCAACAGAACCCGACAGAACCCGAACAGAACCAGACAGAACCTGAACAGAACCATACAGAACCTGAACAGAACCAACTAGAACCAGACAGAACCTGAACAGAACCAAACAGAACCTGAACAGAACCAAACAGAACCTGAACAGAACCAAACAGGACCTGAACGGAACCAAACAGAACCAGACAGAACCTGAACAGAACCAAACAGAACCTGAACAGAACCAAACAGGACCTGAACAGAACCAAATAGAACCAGACAGAACCAAATAGAACCAGACAGAACCTGAACAGAACCAAACAGAACCTGAACAGAACCAAACAGGACCTGAACAGAACCAAATAGAACCAGACAGAACCAAATAGAACCAGACAGAACCTGAACAGAACCATACAGAACCTGAACAGAACCAATCAAAACCAGACAGAACCTGAACAGAACCATACAGAACCTGAACAGAACCAAATAGAACCAGACAGAACCAAATAGAACCAGACAGAACCTGAACAGAATCAGACAGAACCTGAACAGAACCATACAGAACCTGAACAGAACCAAACAGGACCTGAACGGAACCAAATAGAACCAGACAGAACCAAATAGAACCAGACAGAACCTGAACAGAACCAATCAAAACCAGACAGAACCTGAACAGAACCATACAGAACCTGAACAGAACCAACTAGAACCAGACAGAACCTGAACAGAACCAAACAGAACCTGAACAGAACCAAACAGAACCTGAACAGAACCAAACAGGACCTGAACAGAACCAAACAGGACCTGAACAGAACCAAACAGGACCTGAACAGAACCAAATAGAACCAGACAGAACCAAATAGAACCAGACAGAACCAAATAGAACCAGACAGAACCTGAACAGAACCAAACAGAACCTGAACAGAACCAAACAGAACCTGAACAGAACCAAACAGGACCTGAACAGAACCAAATAGAACCAGACAGAACCAAATAGAACCAGACAGAACCTGAACAGAACCAAACAGAACCTGAACAGAACCAATCAAAACCAGACAGAACCTGAACAGAACGAAACAGAACCTGAACAGAACCAATCAAAACCAGACAGAACCTGAACAGAACAGACAGAACCAAACAGAACAGAACCCAACAGAACCTGAACAGAACCTGACAGAACCAAACAGAACAGAACCCAACAGAACCTGAACAGAACCAAACAGAACCTGACAGAACCTGACAGAATCTGAACAGAACCAAACAGAACCCAAACAGAACCAAACAGAACCCGACAGAACCTGACAGAACCCGAACAGAACCAAACAGAACCCGAACAGAACCAGACAGAACCAAACAGAACCCAACAGAACCAGAACAGAACCTGAACAGAACAAAACAGAACCAGACTGAACCAAACAGAACCAAACAGAACCAGCTGAACCTGACAGAACCTGAACAGAACCTGAACAGAACCAGACAGAACAGAACCCAACAGAACCTGAACAGAACCAGACAGAACAGAACCCAACAGAACCTGAACAGAACCTGAACAGAACCAGACAGAACCTGAACAGAACCAAACAGAACCTGAAAAGAACCAAACAGAACCCGAACAGAACCAAACAGAACCCGAACAGAACCAAACAGAACCAGAACAGAACCTGAACAGAACCAGAACAGAACCTGAACAGAACCAGAACAGAACCAGACAGAACCAGAACAGAACCAAACAGAACCAAACAGAACCTGGACAAAACCAAACAGAACCTGGACAGAACCTCAACAGAACCCGACAGAACCCGAACAGAACCAGACAGAATATGAACAGAACCAAACAGAACCCGAACAGAACCAAACAGAACCCGAACAGAACCAAACAGAACCCGAACAGAACCAGACAGAACCAAACAGAACCTGAACAGAACCAGACAGAACAGAACCAAACAGAACCTGGACAGAACCAAACAGAACCTGAACAGAACCAAACAGAACCAGACAGAACAGAACCCAACAGAACCTGAACAGAACCAGAACAGAACCTGAACAGAACCAGAACAGAACCTGAACAAAACCAGAACAGAACCAAACAGAACCAGAACAGAACCAAACAGAACCAAACAGAACCTGGACAGAACCAGACAGAACCTCAACAGAACCCGACAGAACCCGAACAGAACCAGACAGAATATGAACAGAACCAAACAGAACCCGAACAGAACCAAACAGAACCCGAACAGAACCAGACAGAACCAAACAGAACCTGAACAGAACCAGACAGAACATAACCAAACAGAACCTGGACAGAACCAAACAGAACCTGAACAGAACCAAATAGAACCAGACAGAACCTGAACAGAACCAAACAGAACCTGAACAGAACCAAACAGAACCAGACAGAACAGAACCCAACAGAACCTGAACAGAACCAAACAGAACCTGAACAGAACCATACAGAACCTGAACAGAACCAACTAGAACCAGACAGAACCTGAACAGAACCAAACAGAACCTGAACAGAACCAAACAGAACCTGAACAGAACCAAACAGGACCTGAACGGAACCAAACAGAACCAGACAGAACCTGAACAGAACAAACAGAACCTGAACAGAACCAAACAGGACCTGAACAGAACCAAATAGAACCAGACAGAACCAAATAGAACCAGACAGAACCTGAACAGAACCAAACAGAACCTGAACAGAACCAAACAGGACCTGAACAGAACCAAATAGAACCAGACAGAACCAAATAGAACCAGACAGAACCTGAACAGAACCATACAGAACCTGAACAGAACCAATCAAAACCAGACAGAACCTGAACAGAACCATACAGAACCTGAACAGAACCAAATAGAACCAGACAGAACCAAATAGAACCAGACAGAACCTGAACAGAACCAGACAGAACCTGAACAGAACCATACAGAACCTGAACAGAACCAATCAAAACCAGACAGAACCTGAACAGAACCATACAGAACCTGAACAGAACCAACTAGAACCAGACAGAACCTGAACAGAACCAAACAGAACCTGAACAGAACCAAACAGAACCTGAACAGAACCAAACAGGACCTGAACAGAACCAAACAGGACCTGAACAGAACCAAATAGAACCAGACAGAACCAAATAGAACCAGACAGAACCTGAACAGAACCAAACAGAACCTGAACAGAACCAAACAGAACCTGAACAGAACCAAACAGGACCTGAACAGAACCAAATAGAACCAGACAGAACCAAATAGAACCAGACAGAACCTGAACAGAACCAAACAGAACCTGAACAGAACCAATCAAAACCAGACAGAACCTGAACAGAACGAAACAGAACCTGAACAGAACCAATCAAAACCAGACAGAACCTGAACAGAACCAAACAGAACCTGAACAGAACCAATCAAAACCATACAGAACCTGAACAGAACCAAATAGAACCAGACAGAACCAAATAGAACCAGACAGAACCTGAAAAGAACCAAACAGAACCTGAACAGAACCAATCAAAACCAGACAGAACCTGAACAGAACGAAACAGAACCTGAACAGAACCAATCAAAACCAGACAGAACCTGAACAGAACCAAACAGAACCTGAACAGAACCAATCAAAACCAGACAGAACCTGAACAGAACCAAACAGAACCTGAACAGAACCAAATAGAACCAGACAGAACCAAATAGAACCAGACAGAACCTGAACAGAACCAAACAGAACCTGAACAGAACCAATCAAAACCAGACAGAACCTGAACAGAACCAGACAGAACCTGAACAGAACCAGACAGAACCTGAACAGAACCATACAGAACCAGACAGAACCTGAACAGAACCAGACAGAACCTGAACAGAACCATACAGAACCTGAACAGAACCAAATAGAACCTGAACATATTTCTAAATTGCTATTTTGCACAATGTGCTTATCTAAGTATTTTTTCTTGTTAAATATTTTATTTTCTACACATTCATTGTTTAGATTTCTAGACCTTTTCTATCATTTGCTTTTATTTGCTCCTTTATTCACTCTGGATTCTCATCACTTTAGTCTGGGTCCCTGGAGCATCCAGTCCAGGTAGACCGGGTCCCTGGAGGACCCAGTCCAGGTAGACCGGGTCCCTGGAGCATCCAGTCCCTGGAGGATCCAGTCCAGGTAGACCGGGTCCCTGGAGCATCCAGTCCAGGTAAACTGGGTCATTGGAGGACCCAGTCCAGGTAGACCGGGTCCCTGGAGCATCCAGTCCAGGTAGACCGGGTCCCTAGAGGGCCCAGTCCAGGTAGACCAGGTCCCTGGACCATCCAGTCCAGGTAGACCGGGTCCCTGGAGCATCCAGTCCAGGTAAACTGGGTCCTTGGAGGACCCAGTCCAGGTAGACCGGGTCCCTGGATCCCTGGAGCATCCAGTCCAGGTAAACTGGGTCATTGGGGGACCCAGTGACCCAGTCCAGGTAGACCGGGTCCCTGGAGCATCCAGTCCCTGGAGGATCCAGTCCAGGTAGACCGGGTCCCTGGAGCATCCAGTCCAGGTAAACTGGGTCATTGGAGGACCCAGTCCAGGTAGACCGGGTCCCTGGAGCATCCAGTCCAGGTAGACCGGGTCCCTAGAGGACCCAGTCCAGGTAGACCAGGTCCCTGGACCATCCAGTCCAGGTAGACCGGGTCCCTGGAGCATCCAGTCCAGGTAAACTGGGTCCTTGGAGGACCCAGTCCAGGTAGACCGGGTCCCTGGATCCCTGGAGCATCCAGTCCAGGTAAACTGGGTCATTGGGGGACCCAGTCCAGGTAGACCGGGTCCCTGGAGCATCCAGTCCAGGTAGACCGGGTCCCTAGAGGACCCAGTCCAGGTAGACCAGGACCCTGGACCATCCAGTCCAGGTAGGCCGGGTCCCTGGAGCATCCAGTCCAGGTAGACCGGGTCCCTGGAGCATCCAGTCCAGGTAGACCGGGTCCCTAGAGGACCCAGTCCAGGTAGACCAGGTCCCTGGACCATCCAGTCCAGGTAGGCCGGGTCCCTGGAGCATCCAGTCCAGGTAGACCGGGTCCCTAGAGGACCCAGTCCAGGTAGACCGGGTCCCTGGATCCCTGGAGCATCCAGTCCAGGTAAACTGGGTCATTGGAGGACCCAGTCCAGGTAGACCGGGTCCCTGGAGGACCCAGTCCAGGTAGACCGGGTCCCTGGAGGACCCAGTCCAGGTAGACCGGGTCCCTGGACCAAACAGTCCAGGTAGACAGGGTCCCTGGACCATCCAGTCCAGGTAAACTGGGTCCTTGGAGGACCCAGTCCAGGTAGACCGGGTCCCTGGAGCATCCAGTCCAGGTAGACCGGATCCCTGGAGCATCCAGTCCAGGTAAACTGGGTCATTGGAGGACCCAGTCCAGGTAGACCGGGTCCCTGGAGGACCCAGTCCAGGTAGACCGGGTCCCTGGAGGACCCAGTCCAGGTAGACCGGGTCCCTGGACCAAACAGTCCAGGTAGACAGGGTCCCTGGACCAAACAGTCCAGGTAGACAGGGTCCCTGGACCATCCAGTCCAGGTAGACCGGGTCCCTGGAGGACCCAGTCCAGGTAGACCGGGTCCCTGGAGCATCCAGTCCCTGGAGGATCCAGTCCAGGTAGACCGGGTCCCTGGAGCATCCAGTCCAGGTAGACCGGGTCCCTAGAGGACCCAGTCCAGGTAGACCAGGTCCCTGGACCATCCAGTCCAGGTAGACCGGGTCCCTGGAGCATCCAGTCCAGGTAAACTGGGTCCTTGGAGGACCCAGTCCAGGTAGACCGGGTCCCTGGATCCCTGGAGCATCCAGTCCAGGTAAACTGGGTCATTGGAGGACCCAGTCCAGGTAGACCGGGTCCCTGGAGCATCCAGTCCAGGTAGACCGGGTCCCTAGAGGACCCAGTCCAGGTAGACCAGGTCCCTGGACCATCCAGTCCAGGTAGGCCGGGTCCCTGGAGCATCCAGTCCAGGTAGACCGGGTCCCTGGAGCATCCAGTCCAGGTAGACCGGGTCCCTAGAGGACCCAGTCCAGGTAGACCAGGTCCCTGGACCATCCAGTCCAGGTAGGCCGGGTCCCTGGAGCATCCAGTCCAGGTAGACCGGGTCCCTAGAGGACCCAGTCCAGGTAGGCCGGGTCCCTGGAGCATCCAGTCCAGGTAGACCGGGTCCCTAGAGGACCCAGTCCAGGTAGACCGGGTCCCTGGATCCCTGGAGCATCCAGTCCAGGTAAACTGGGTCATTGGAGGACCCAGTCCAGGTAGACCGGGTCCCTGGAGGACCCAGTCCAGGTAGACCGGGTCCCTGGACCAAACAGTCCAGGTAGACAGGGTCCCTGGACCATCCAGTCCAGGTAAACTGGGTCCTTGGAGGACCCAGTCCAGGTAGACCGGGTCCCTGGAGCATCCAGTCCAGGTAGACCGGGTCCCTGGAGCATCCAGTCCAGGCAGACCGGATCCCTGGAGGACCCAGTCCAGGTAGACCGGGTCCCTGGAGCATCCAGTCCAGGCAGACCGGGTCCCTGGAGGACCCAGTCCAGGTAGACCGGGTCCCTGGAGCATCCAGTCCAGGTAGACCGGGTCCCTGGAGGACCCAGTCCAGGTAGACCAGGTCCCTGGAGCATCCAGTCCAGGTAGACCGGGTCCCTGGAGGACCCAGTCCAGGTAGACCAGGTCCCTGGAGCATCCAGTCCTGGATCCCTGGAGCATCCAGTCCAGGTAAACTGGGTCATTGGAGGACCCAGTCCAGGTACGGCTCCTCTGTGCAGGGACGGCTCCTCTGCTCCAGCAGCTGCTACCAGCTCCAACATGTCTGACCAGAGGACTCACTGCTCCCAGCTGCACCACTCACTGGTTCTACTGGTTAGATTGGGATCTAGACAGTGCCTCCCTACATGTAACAGCTATGACCGAATCAACATGTATGACCGAGTCCCACTGGAGCCACAGCCCACAGCTAGCAGAGAATAACAGAAGACTAGGAGAGGCTAACAGGGACTACCAGGGGCTAACAGAGACTAGAAGGGGCTAACAGAGGCTAGCAGAGGCTAACAGAGACTAGCAGGTGCTAACAGAGACTAGGAGAGGCTAACAGGGGCTAACAGAGACTAGGAGGGTCTAACAGAGACTAGAAGGGGCTAACAGAGAATATCAGGTGCTAACAGAGAGTAGGAGAGGCTAACAGAGACTACCAGGGGCTAACAGGGACTACCAGGGGCTAACAGGGACTACCAGGGGCTAACAGAGACTAGCAGGGGCTAACGGTGACTAGCAGAGGCTAACAGTGACTAGCAGGGGCTAACAGTGACTGACAGGGCCTAGCATAGGCTAGCAGGAGCTAACAGAGGCTAGCTGGAGCTCCATGGAGGTGGCAGCGTCCTCCAGGCTATTAGCTGCTGTGCTAGCAGTGCTAGCGGAGCCAGCTGCAGCTGTCCTTCCCACTGACTGTCACCAGAACACCGGACTCTTCCTGGACTTCATGCCCGGGTTAGAACCTGACAGCGGCAGACATGTTACCTCATAGCTCAGTAGCGGCGATAGCTCCACTCTGCGAATCACCCAAGGCCGCTGACAGTCCGACTACAGCGGGGAAACAGTGGTCGATGAGCCGGTTCATTCCTCCACACAGCCCGCAGACTCCATCACCACAGAGTCCCCGATACGCGCCACAGCGACACCCAGCGGCGGCTTTCCTCAGTTCAAGAAAAAAACCCAGTTAGAACCGGTTAACCTACACCGGGTTAGAGCACCGATTAGAGGGAGAACCTTCAACTATCATCCACCTGTCAGGGGCCACACTCACCACCCTCTGTGTCAGGGGCCACAGTAATCACCCTCTGTGTCAGGGGCCACACTCACCACCCTCTGTGTCAGGGGCCACAGTCACCACCCTCTGTGTCAGGGGCCACAGTAATCACCCCCTGTGTCAGGGGCCACAGTCAACACCCTCTGTGTCAGGGGCCACAGTCACCACCCTCTGTGTCAGGGGCCACAGTCACCACCCTCTGTGTCAGGGGCCACAGTAATCACCCCCTGTGTCAGGGGCCACAGTCAACACCCTCTGTGTCAGGGGCCACAGTCACCACCCTCTGGGTCAGGGGCCACAGTCACCACCCTCTGTGTCAGGGGCCACAGTAATTACCCTCTGGATCAGGGGCCACAGTCACCACCCTCTGTGTCAGGGGCCACAGTAATCACCCTCTGAGTCAGGGGCCACAGTCACCACCCTCTGTGTCAGGGGCCACAGTAATCACCCTCTGGGTCAGGGGCCACAGTCACCACCCTCTGGATCAGGGGCCACAGTCACCGACCTCTGGATCAGGGGCCACAGTCACCACCCTCTGTGTCAGGGGCCACAGTAATTACCCTCTGGATCAGGGGCCACAGTCACCACCCTCTGGATCAGGGGCCACAGTAATTACCCTCTGGATCAGGGGCCACAGTCACCACCCTCTGTGTCAGGGGCCACAGTAATCACCCTCTGAGTCAGGGGCCACAGTCACCACCCTCTGTGTCAGGGGCCACAGTAATCACCCTCTGGGTCAGGGGCCACAGTCACCACCCTCTGGATCAGGGGCCACAGTCACCACCCTCTGGGTCAGGGGCCACAGACACCACCCTCTGTGTCAGCGGCCACAGTAATTACCCTGTGGGTCAGGGGCCACAGTCACCACCCTCTGTGTCAGCGGCCACAGTAATTACCCTGTGGGTCAGGGGCCACAGTAATTACCCTCTGGGTCAGGGGCCACAGTGATTGTGTGACGGGCCAGAATGTAGGCAGGTTCTGACGAGCGCGTAGGTTGACCTGACCAATATGGCGGCTGTCGGGACCATAGATATCCATAATAATTATGGATATCTATGGTCGGGACTGTCAGGGCGGAAGCTGGCTCTGTTTTTCTTCCATCCTGCAGGCGGCGCTGTGATCTAAAACCTTTAGAAACCCAAGAAGAAGAAGTTCAGGAAACATGTCTGCGGCGCTGGATGGTTACGGAACGCTGGTATCGGACTGGTTCCGTGTTTAGGTTCTGCTGCAGCCTCAGTCCAATGGCCCTCCGGTACCTTCAGCTGCCGGCGGCCTGTAGGGCCCTGGTCCGCTTCGCCCTGCGGACCTCCGGAGCTCCCAGGAGGACGGTAGGTAGTAACCAGGACAACAGGCTCACCTTGACCGGTCCGGTTCTGAATCAGAACCAGAACCCAGCATAAGCTATCAGGAAGGGCAGGTTTTCCTCCCATAATGAAAAATATGACGTCACAGCTAGGTTTACAGATGACACCTTGATGACGCAACCTAAAGAGTCAGAACTGGACCTCCCAGGTTCCTGTAGTCCTGGTCAGAACAGTCCTGTCGGTCCCAGAACGTCTGATAATTGACTGGCATTCAGAACCAGGAGAACTTTCTGGACTGAAGGTTCTCCTGGTTCTGAATGCCATAAGGTTCTGAAAGGTTCTGGAAGGTGACCCGCTGCCTCTTTATGTTGCCCAGGTGATGTGTTCATCCCATGGAGACCCGCTGGAGACTGGACCGAGCCTGCTGAGCGAGCTGCTGGGAGCCCACAGGACGCTGAGCTCCAGACCGCCCAAAGGTGGGTCAGAACCAGGAACCGCCCAAAGGTGGGTCAGAACCAGGAACCGCCCAAAGGTGGATCAGAACCAAGAACTGCCCAAAGGTGGGTCAGAACCAAGAACAGCCCAAAGGTGGGTCAGAACCAAGAACAGCCCAAAGGTGGGTCAGAACCAATAACCGCCCAAAGGTGGGTCAGAACCAATAACCGCCCAAAGGTGGGTCAGAACCAGGAACCGCCCAAAGGTGGGTCAGAACCAAGAACCGCCCAAAGGTGGGTCAGAACCAGGAACCGCCCAAAGGTGGGTCAAAACCAGGAACCGCCCAAAGGTGGGTCAGAACCAATAACCGCCCAAAGGTGGGTCAGAACCAGGAACTGCCCAAAGGTGGGTCAGAACCAGAAACCGCCCAAAGGTGGGTCAGAACCAGGAACCCCCCAAAGGTGGGTCAGAACCAGGAACCGCCCAAAGGTGGGTCAGAACCAGGAACCGCCCAAAGGTGGGTCAGAACCAATAACCGCCCAAAGGTGGGTCAGAACCAGGAACCGCCCAAAGGTGGATCAGAACCAAGAACTGCCCAAAGGTGGGTCAGAACCACGAACTGCCCAAAGGTGGGTCTGAACCAGGAACCGCCCAAAGGTGGGTCAGAACCAGGAACCGCCCAAAGGTGGGTCAGAACCAGGAACCGCCCAAAGGTGGGTCAGAACCAGGAACCGCCCAAAGGTGGGTCAGAACCAGGAACCGCCCAAAGGTGGGTCAGAACCAAGAACTGCCCAAAGGTGGGTCAGAACCAAGAACAGCCCAAAGCAGACCAAGAACAGCCCAAAGGTGGGTCAGAACCAAGAACAGCCCAAAGGTGGGTCAGAACCAAGAACTGCCCAAAGGTGGGTCAGAACCAAGAACAGCCCAAAGGTGGGTCAGAACCAAGAACAGCCCAAAGGTGGGTCAGAACCAAGAACAGCCCAAAGGTGGGTCAGAACCAAGAATCGCCCAAAGGTGGGTCAGAACCAAGAACAGCCCAAAGGTGGGTCAGAACCAAGAACAGCCCAAAGGTGGGTCAGAACCAAGAACTGCCCAAAGGTGGGTCAGAACCAAGAACTGCCCAAAGGTGGGTCAGAACCAAGAACTGCCCAAAGGTGGGTCAGAACCAAGAACCGCCCAAAGGTGGGTCAGAACCAAGAACCGCCCAAAGGTGGGTCAGAACCAAGAACAGCCCAAAGGTGGGTCAGAACCAAGAACTGCCCAAAGGTGGGTCAGAACCAGGAACCGCCCAAAGGTGGGTCAGAACCAAGAACAGCCCAAAGGTGGGTCAGAACCAAGAACAGCCCAAAGGTGGGTCAGAACCAAGAACAGCCCAAAGGTGGGTCAGAACCAAGAACAGCCCAAAGGTGGGTCAGAACCAAGAACAGCCCAAAGGTGGGTCAGAACCAAGAACTGCCCAAAGGTGGGTCAGAACCAAGAACTGCCCAAAGGTGGGTCAGAACCAAGAACTGCCCAAAGGTGGGTCAGAACCAAGAACAGCCCAAAGGTGGGTCAGAACCAAGAACAGCCCAAAGGTGGGTCAGAACCAAGAACTGCCCAAAGGTGGGTCAGAACCAAGAACTGCCCAAAGGTGGGTCAGAACCAAGAACTGCCCAAAGGTGGGTCAGAACCAAGAACAGCCCAAAGGTGGGTCAGAACCAAGAACTGCCCAAAGGTGGGTCAGAACCAAGAACTGCCCAAAGGTGGGTCAGAACCAAGAACTGCCCAAAGGATAATTCTCCCATAGTAGCTCCGCCCACCGCGCATCAGACCCACTTTTCCAACGCAGAACTAAACTGGTACAAACATCAAAAATGAAGCAGCAGATGCGTTTTTGCTGCTCCTGCTGCGCTTGGTATGAACGCAGCTTCACTGTTCCCCTGACCACAGTCATCACCATGGCGACCTTCTCACACTGTCATCACCATGGCAATGACCCGCCCCACGCGGTTCCACAGACTAACGCTTTTTTCTCTCTTCAGGATTTGAGAAATACTTCCCAGAAGGTCAGAAAGCGAGCAGAACGACTGAGTCAGACTCTGCAGCCAAAGGTAAACCAGCCGCCACCAGAACCAGAACCAGACCCAGTCTGAGCATGCTCAGTGCGATCAGGAGAACCAGAACCAGGCTGGAGGACCTGGTTCCTGCCTTGGTGGATCACAACCATCTGGGTTCATCCTGATGCTCTAAACTGAGCATGCTCCAAACACGCTAGCTGATGCTCCAGGTTCTGATCCATTCCAGAATCCAAGGCTGCCAACGCTCAGAAACCCTCTGGGAGGTCTGGAGGCGGGGCGGACGGCGGGTCCGGAGGAGGGTCGGGAGGCGGAGGGAAGAGAGGAGGTCGCAAGGAGGAGTCCCACTGGTACAGCCGCCTGCAGAAGGTGAGTACCTGCTGGCTGTAGGTCGCCCAGCCTGACGCGCCCCCACTCAGCTGCTGCCTCTTTCAGGGTGACGTTCCCTGGGATGACAAGGAGTTCCGCATGTACCTGCTGAGCGGCGTGGCCTTCTGGACCGCCGTCACCTACTACTTCTTCCTGCGTGATGGAGGACGGGAGGTTACCTGGAAGGACTTTGTCAACAACTACCTGTCCAAGGGAGTGGTAAGACGCCACAGCGGTTCCCTCGCCCCGCCCACCAGCGTTCTGTCAGGGCTCTGATTGCCGGTTTGTCTCCGTCAGGTGGACCGGCTGGACGTGGTCAACAAGCGTTACGTCAAAGTGGTCTTCTCTCCTGGGAAGACGCCGTTGGACGGGGTGCGTTTGAGGGGTGGGCTAAGATGCCAGGTGGGCTACCTGTCTCTGACTCGCGTGTTTCCTCCTGCAGCAGTACGTCTGGTTCAACATCGGCAGCGTGGACACCTTCGAGAGGAACCTGGAGACGGCTCAGAGCGAGCTAGGCATCGAGAGCGAGAACCGCCTGCCCGTAGTCTACTCCACTGAGAGCGACGGGTGAGCAGCGGAGCCGCCGTGGAGCCGCCGCGGCGTCCGGCCGGGCCTGACGCCCTCTGTCTTTGTCCTGCAGAACGTTCCTGCTCAGCATGCTGCCCACCGTCCTCATCATCGGCTTCCTGCTCTTCATGCTGCGGCGCGGCCCAGCGGGGGCCGGCCGCCCTGGCAGGGGAATGGGGGGGCTGTTCAGCGTCAGCGAGACCACGGCCAAGATCCTGAAGGACGAGATCGATGTGAAGTTCAAAGATGTGGCCGGCTGCGAGGAAGCCAAGCTGGAGATCATGGAGTTCGTCAACTTCCTGAAGAACCCCAAACAGTACCAGGACCTGGGGGCAAAGATCCCCAAGGTGAGGCTGAACAGGTCCGCCATGGGTCGGTCCGCATGGCGGGGCAGAGGTGTCGGTCCACCCGGCCCTCGGCGACCATCTCAGTGGCCTGTCCTGTCCTGTGTCTCTGCAGGGGGCCATTCTGACGGGGCCCCCAGGAACAGGGAAGACTCTGCTGGCCAAAGCGACGGCGGGCGAGGCCAACGTTCCCTTCATCACAGTCAACGGCTCCGAGTTCCTGGAGATGTTTGTGGGCGTGGGCCCCGCCAGGGTGAGCATCTGATGGAGGAGGAAGATGATGATGATGGCGGCGGCGGCGCTGATATCTGTCTCCTACAGGTCCGTGATCTATTTGTCATGGCCAGGAAGAACGCTCCCTGCATCCTCTTCATAGACGAGATCGACGCGGTGGGACGGAAGCGCGGCCGGGGGAACTTTGGCGGCCAGAGCGAGCAGGAGAACACCCTGAACCAGCTGCTGGTGGAGATGGACGGTGGGTTCCTCTCTACATCCGCCTGCTGAGGACTGACGCTGCCCTCTGTCTGACCCATTAGAACCAGTCTGACCCATTAGAACCAGTCTGACCCATATGAACCAGTCTGACCCATATGAACCAGTATGACCTACTGGAACCAGTCTGACCCATTGGAACCAGTCTGACCCATTAGAACCAGTCTGACCCATACGAACCAGTCTGACCCATTGGAACCAGTCTGACCCATTGGAACCAGTATGACCCATTGGAACCAGTCTGACCCATATGAACCAGTGTGACCTACTGGAACCAGTATGACCCATTGGAACCAGTATGACCCATTGGAACCAGTCTGACCCATTAGAACCAGTCTGACCCATTAGAACCAGTCTGAACCATTAGGACCAGTCTGACCCATTGGGACCAGTCTGACCCATTTGAACCAGTCTGACCCATACGGACCAGTCTGACCCATTGGAACCAGTCTGACCCATTAGAACCAGTCTGAACCATTAGAACCAGTCTGACCCATTAGAACCAGTCTGACCCATTGGAACCAGTATGACCCATTGGAACCAGTCTGAACCATTAGAACCAGTCTGACCCATTGGAACCAGTATGACCCATTGGAACCAGTCTGACCCATTAGAACCAGTATGACCCATTGGAACCAGTCTGACCCATTAGAACCAGTCTGACCCATTAGAACCAGTCTGACCCATATGAACCAGTATGACCTACTGGAACCAGTATGACCCAATAGAACCAGTCTGACCCATATGAACCACTATGACCCATTAGAACCAGCCTGACCCATTAGAACCAGTATGACCTACTGGAACCAGTCTGACCCATTGGAACCAGTATGACCCATACGAACCAGTCTGACCCATTAGAACCAGTCTGACCCATACGAACCAGTATGACCTACTGGAACCAGTCTGACCCATTGGAACCAGTATGACCCATTGGAACCAGTCTGACCCATTGGAACCAGTCTGATCTATTAGGACCAGTCTGACCCATTAGAACCAGTCTGACCCATTGGAACCAGTCTGACCCATTGGAACCAGTCTGACCCATTGGAACCAGTCTGACCCATATGAACCAGTGTGACCTACTGGAACCAGTATGACCCATTAGAACCAGCCTTACCCATTGGAACCAGTATGACCCATACGAACCAGTCTGACCCATTGGAACCAGTCTGACCCATTAGAACCAGTCTGATCCATTAGAACCAGTCTGACCCATACGAACCAGTATGACCCATTAGAACCAGTCTGACCCATTGGGACCAGTCTGACCCATATGAACCAGTATGACCCATTAGAACCAGTCTGACCCATATGAACCAGTCTCACCCATATGAACCAGTATGACCTACTGGAACCAGTATGACCCATTGGAACCAGTCTGACCCATTAGAACCAGTCTGACCCATATGAACCAGTATGACCTACTGGAACCAGTCTGACCCATTGGAACCAGTATGACCCATTGGAACCAGTCTGACCCATTGGAACCAGTATGACCCATTGGAACCAGTCTGATCTATTAGGACCAGTCTGACCCATTGGGACCAGTATGACCCATTGGGACCAGTCTGACCCATTAGAACCAGTATGACCCATTGGAACCAGTATGACCCATTGGAACCAGTCTGACCCATTAGAACCAGTCTGACCCATTGGGACCAGTATGACCCATTGGGACCAGTCTGACCCATTAGAACCAGTATGACCCATTGGAACCAGTCTGAACCATTAGAACCAGTCTGACCCATTGGAACCAGTATGACCCATTGGAACCAGTCTGACCCATTAGAACCAGTCTGACCCATATGAACCAGTGTGACCTACTGGAACCAGTATGACCCATTGGAACCAGTATGACCCATTGGAACCAGTCTGACCCATACGAACCAGTATGACCCATTAGAACCAGTCTGACCCATTTGAACCAGTATGACCCATTAGAACCAGTCTGACCCATATGAACCAGTATGACCTACTGGAACCAGTCTGACCCATTAGAACCAGTCTGACCCATATGAACCAGTATGACCTACTGGAACCAGTATGACCCATTAGAACCAGCCTGACCCATTGGGACCAGTATGACCCATTGGAACCAGTCTGACCCATTAGAACCAGTCTGACCCATACGAACCAGTATGACCCATTGGAACCAGTATGACCCATTAGAACCAGTCTGACCCATACGAACCAGTCTGACCCATACGAACCAGTATGACCTACTGGAACCAGTCTGACCCATTAGAACCAGTCTGACCCATTAGAACCAGTCTGAACCATTAGGACCAGTCTGACCCATTGGGACCAGTCTGACCCATTAGAACCAGTCTGACCCATTAGAACCAGTCTGACCCATATGAACCAGTATGACCTACTGGAACCAGTCTGACCCATTAGAACCAGTCTGACCCATTAGAACCAGTCTGAACCATTAGGACCAGTCTGACCCATTGGGACCAGTCTGACCCATTTGAACCAGTCTGACCCATACGGACCAGTCTGACCCATACGGACCAGTCTGACCCATTGGGACCAGTCTGACCCATTAGAACCAGTCTGACCCATTGGGACCAGTCTGACCCATTAGAACCAGTCTGACCGATACGGACCAGTCTGACCCATTAGAACCAGTCTGACCCATTAGAACCAGTCTGACCCATTGGAACCAGTCTGACCCATTAGAACCAGTCTGACCCATTGGAACCAGTCTGAACCATTAGGACCAGTCTGACCCATTGGGACCAGTCTGACCCATTAGAACCAGTCTGACCCATTAGAACCAGTCTGAACCATTAGGACCAGTCTGACCCATTGGGACCAGTCTGACCCATTAGAACCAGTGTGACCCATTAGAACCAGTCTGACCCATATGAACCAGTATGACCTACTGGAACCAGTCTGACCCATTGGAACCAGTCTGACCCATTGGAACCAGTCTGAACCATTAGGACCAGTCTGACCCATTGGGACCAGTCTGACCCATTAGAACCAGTCTGACCCATTAGAACCAGTCTGAACCATTAGGACCAGTCTGACCCATTGGGACCAGTCTGACCCATTAGAACCAGTCTGACCCATATGAACCAGTATGACCTACTGGAACCAGTCTGACCCATTAGAACCAGTCTGACCCATTAGAACCAGTCTGAACCATTAGGACCAGTCTGACCCATTGGGACCAGTCTGACCCATTTGAACCAGTCTGACCCATACGGACCAGTCTGACCCATTGGGACCAGTCTGACCCATTAGAACCAGTCTGACCCATTAGAACCAGTCTGAACCATTAGGACCAGTCTGACCCATTGGGACCAGTCTGACCCATTAGAACCAGTGTGACCCATTAGAACCAGTCTGACCCATATGAACCAGTATGACCTACTGGAACCAGTCTGACCCATTGGAACCAGTCTGACCCATTGGAACCAGTCTGAACCATTAGGACCAGTCTGACCCATTGGGACCAGTCTGACCCATTAGAACCAGTCTGACCCATTAGAACCAGTCTGAACCATTAGGACCAGTCTGACCCATTGGGACCAGTCTGACCCATTAGAACCAGTGTGACCCATTAGAACCAGTCTGACCCATATGAACCAGTATGACCTACTGGAACCAGTCTGACCCATTAGAACCAGTCTGACCCATTAGAACCAGTCTGAACCATTAGGACCAGTCTGACCCATTGGGACCAGTCTGACCCATTTGAACCAGTCTGACCCATACGGACCAGTCTGACCCATTAGAACCAGTCTGACCCATTAGAACCAGTCTGACCCATTAGAACCAGTCTGACCCATTGGGACCAGTCTGACCCATTAGAACCAGTCTGACCCATTAGAACCAGTCTGACCCATACGGACCAGTCTGACCCCTTAGAACCAGTCTGAACCATTAGGACCAGTCTGACCCATTGGGACCAGTCTGACCCATTTGAACCAGTCTGACCCATACGGACCAGTCTGACCCATTAGAACCAGTCTGACCCATTAGAACCAGTCTGACCCATTAGAACCAGTCTGACCCATTGGGACCAGTCTGACCCATTAGAACCAGTCTGACCCATTAGAACCAGTCTGACCCATACGGACCAGTCTGACCCCTTAGAACCAGTCTGAACCATTAGGACCAGTCTGACCCATTGGGACCAGTCTGACCCATTAGAACCAGTCTGACCCATACGGACCAGTCTGACCCATTGGAACCAGTCTGACCCATTGGGACCAGTCTGACCCATTAGAACCAGTCTGACCCATTGGAACCAGTCTGACCCATTAGAACCAGTCTGAGCCATTGGGACCAGTCTGACCCATTAGAACCAGTCTGAGCCATTGGGACCAGTCTGACCCATTGGGACCAGTCTGAGCCATTGGAACCAGTCTGAACCATTAGGACCAGTCTGAACCATTAGGACCAGTCTGACCCATTAGAACCAGTATGACCCATTGGGACCAGTTTGACCCATTGGGACCAGTCTGACCCATTAGAACCAGTCTGAACCATTAGGACCAGTCTGAACCATACGGACCAGTCTTACCCATATGAACCAGTCTGACCCATTGGAACCAGTCTGAGCCATTGGAACCAGTCTGACCCATTAGAACCAGTCTGAGCCATTGGAACCAGTCTGACCCATACGAACCAGTCTGAGCCATTGGAACCAGTCTGACCCATTAGAACCAGTCTGACCCATTACAACCAGTCTGACTGACTGCTCTCTGCCCTCAGGCTTTAACACCGCCACCAACGTGGTGGTTCTGGCCGGAACCAATCGACCCGACATCCTGGACCCGGCCCTGCTCAGACCCGGACGCTTCGACCGGCAGATCTACATCGGTGAGTTAAATGGACACGCCCACGCCGCCGTCAGGGACAGGAAGTGACCCAGCTCCGTTCTCCTGCAGGTCCCCCGGATATTAAAGGACGGGCGTCCATATTTAAGGTCCACCTGCGTCCCCTGAAGCTGGGCTCTGACCTGGACAAAGACGCTCTGGCTAAGAAGATGGCCGCCCTGACGCCCGGGTTCTCAGGTAGGTGGTGGGAGGGGCCAGCAGCCGGCCAGGTGAGCCAGGCGTCTGAGCCTTTGTCCTCTGTCGCTGTCTGACAGGCGCCGACATCGCCAACGTGTGCAACGAGGCGGCGCTGATCGCAGCGCGCCACCTGGCAGACACCATCAGCCAGAAGCACTTTGAGCAGGCCATCGAGAGAGTCATTGGAGGTGAGCGCGTTCCCGACCAGAACCAGGACCTGGCAAACCTGGGACCATAGAGTCCGGCAGCAGCTGTGTCAGAACCTCTGACCTCTTGCTGTTTGTGATGCAGGTCTGGAGAAGAAGACTCAGGTTCTGCAGCCGGAGGAGAAGAAGACGGTGGCGTACCACGAGGCGGGTCATGCTGTGGCCGGCTGGTTCCTGGAGCACGCCGACCCGCTGCTCAAGGTCTCTGTGACGGGTGGGCTGTGGTTCTGCAGGCTGAGGCCCGATGGCTGATGGTGTTCTGATCCGAGCAGGTGTCCATCATCCCGGGGGCTTAACCAGACCTCCGGACGTTGTAACCAGGGACGCTGCTACGTTGCAGACCGGGAACGTCCAGAACCTTCGCCGATCAACCGGCTGGGCCCCTAGAAGACCAGCGCCTACCCGGGGACCCCCGCCGTAGGAACTCCGGCTGTCCGTTAGCTCTCTGCAATCCGTTAGAACCAGGGCCATTTCGACCTTGCCCGGACGAGAGGTTCGGGAATTCCGAGGACCCGCCTGACCCGAGCCGAGCCTGATCCCGTCTACGAAAACCAGACTCTAACGAAGAACCGACAAAAGGTTAAAACAGGCTCTGTGGCGGCGTTCTGCCGGACTCTGATCCCGCCCGTTTAGCCATTTCCTAGAAGGGTTTCCATCTTTAAAACAAGAACAGGACCTCACACCTTCCTCTGGAACGGTTTAGAACCAAACCTCTGATCCGTTGAACCATCTGACCGTAGAACCTGACCTTCTGATCCGTTAAACCAGTCTGATCCGTAAAACCCAAATCTGATCCGTAGAACCAGGTCTGATCCGTTAAAACTGGACCAGATCTGATCCGTTAAACCAGTCTTACCCGTTGAACCAGACTTCTGACCGTAGGAACCAGTCGCCCGTTAAACCGGGACCGTCTGATCCGTTAGAACCAGTCTGATCCGTTAGAACCAGGACCTTCTGATCCGTTAGAACCAGTCTGATCCGTTAGAACCAGTCTGATCCGTTAGAACCAGGACCTTCTGATCCGTTAGAACCAGTCTGATCCGTTAGAACCAGGACCTTCTGATCCGTTAGAACCAGTCTGATCCGTTAGAACCAGGACCTTCTGATCCGTTAGAACCAGGACCCTTCTGATCCGTTAGAACCAGTCTGATCCGTTAGAACCAGGACCTTCTGATCCGTTAGAACCAGTCTGATCCGTTAGAACCAGTCTGATCCGTTAGAACCAGGACCTTCTGATCCGTTAGAACCAGTCTGATCCGTTAGAACCAGGACCTTCTGATCCGTTAGAACCAGTCTGATCCGTTAGAACCAGGACCTTCTGATCCGTTAGAACCAGGACCTTCTGATCCGTTAGAACCAGGACCTTCTGATCCGTTAGAACCAGTCTGATCCGTTAGAACCAGGACCTTCTGATCCGTTAGAACCAGGACCTTCTGATCCGTTAGAACCAGTCTGATCCGTTAGAACCAGGACCTTCTGATCCGTTAGAACCAGGACCTTCTGATCCGTTAGAACCAGTCTGATCCGTTAGAACCAGGACCTTCTGATCCGTTAGAACCAGTCTGATCCGTTAGAACCAGGACCTTCTGATCCGTTAGAACCAGTCTGATCCGTTAGAACCAGTCTGATCCGTTAGAACCAGTCTGATCCGTTAGAACCAGGACCTTCTGATCCGTTAGAACCAGGACCTTCTGATCCGTTAGAACCAGTCTGATCCGTTAGAACCAGGACCTTCTGATCCGTTAGAACCAGGACCTTCTGATCCGTTAGAACCAGGACCTTCTGATCCGTTAGAACCAGGACCTTCTGATCCGTTAGAACCAGTCTGATCCGTTAGAACCAGGACCCTCTGATCCGTTAGAACCAGGACCTTCTGATCCGTTAGAACCAGTCTGATCCGTTAGAACCAGGACCTTCTGATCCGTTAGAACCAGTCTGATCCGTTAGAACCAGGACCTTCTGATCCGTTAGAACCAGGACCTTCTGATCCGTTAGAACCAGGACCTTCTGATCCGTTAGAACCAGTCTGATCCGTTAGAACCAGGACCTTCTGATCCGTTAGAACCAGTCTGATCCGTTAGAACCAGTCTGATCCGTTAGAACCAGTCTGATCCGTTAGAACCAGGACCTTCTGATCCGTTAGAACCAGTCTGATCCGTTAGAACCAGGACCTTCTGATCCGTTAGAACCAGTCTGATCCATTAGAACCAGGACCTTCTGATCCGTTAGAACCAGGACCTTCTGATCCGTTAGAACCAGGACCTTCTGATCCGTTAGAACCAGTCTGATCCGTTAGAACCAGTCTGATCCGTTAGAACCAGGACCTTCTGATCCGTTAGAACCAGTCTGATCCGTTAGAACCAGTCTGATCCGTTAGAACCAGGACCTTCTGATCCGTTAGAACCAGTCTGATCCGTTAGAACCAGGACCTTCTGATCCGTTAGAACCAGGACCTTCTGATCCGTTAGAACCAGGACCCTTCTGATCCGTTAGAACCAGGACCTTCTGATCCGTTAGAACCAGGACCTTCTGATCCGTTAGAACCAGGACCTTCTGATCCGTTAGAACCAGGACCTTCTGATCCGTTAGAACCAGTCTGATCTGTTAGAACCAGGACCTTCTGATCCGTTAGAACCAGGACCTTCTGATCCGTTAGAACCAGGACCTTCTGATCCGTTAGAACCAGGACCTTCTGATCCGTTAGAACCAGTCTGATCCGTTAGAACCAGGACCTTCTGATCCGTTAGAACCAGGACCTTCTGATCCGTTAGAACCAGTCTGATCCGTTAGAACCAGGACCTTCTGATCCGTTAGAACCAGTCTGATCCGTTAGAACCAGGACCCTTCTGATCCGTTAGAACCAGGACCTTCTGATCCGTTAGAACCAGTCTGATCCGTTAGAACCAGGACCTTCTGATCCGTTAGAACCAGTCTGATCCGTTAGAACCAGGACCTTCTGATCCGTTAGAACCAGGACCTTCTGATCCGTTAGAACCAGTCTGATCCGTTAGAACCAGGACCTTCTGATCCGTTAGAACCAGTCTGATCCGTTAGAACCAGGACCTTCTGATCCGTTAGAACCAGTCTGATCCGTTAGAACCAGGACCTTCTGATCCGTTAGAACCAGGACCTTCTGATCCGTTAGAACCAGTCTGATCCGTTAGAACCAGGACCTTCTGATCCGTTAGAACCAGGACCCTTCTGATCCGTTAGAACCAGGACCTTCTGATCCGTTAGAACCAGTCTGATCCGTTAGAACCAGGACCTTCTGATCCGTTAGAACCAGGACCCTTCTGATCCGTTAGAACCAGGACCTTCTGATCCGTTAGAACCAGTCTGATCCGTTAGAACCAGGACCTTCTGATCCGTTAGAACCAGTCTGATCCGTTAGAACCAGGACCTTCTGATCCGTTAGAACCAGTCTGATCCGTTAGAACCAGGACCTTCTGATCCGTTAGAACCAGGACCTTCTGATCCGTTAGAACCAGTCTGATCCGTTAGAACCAGTCTGATCCGTTAGAACCAGGACCTTCTGATCCGTTAGAACCAGTCTGATCCGTTAGAACCAGGACCTTCTGATCCGTTAGAACCAGGACCTTCTGATCCGTTAGAACCAGTCTGATCCGTTAGAACCAGTCTGATCCGTTAGAACCAGGACCTTCTGATCCGTTAGAACCAGTCTGATCCGTTAGAACCAGGACCTTCTGATCCGTTAGAACCAGGACCTTCTGATCCGTTAGAACCAGTCTGATCCGTTAGAACCAGTCTGATCCGTTAGAACCAGGACCTTCTGATCCGTTAGAACCAGTCTGATCCGTTAGAACCAGGACCTTCTGATCCGTTAGAACCAGTCTGATCCGTTAGAACCAGGACCTTCTGATCCGTTAGAACCAGTCTGATCCGTTAGAACCAGGACCTTCTGATCCGTTAGAACCAGGACCTTCTGATCCGTTAGAACCAGGACCTTCTGATCCGTTAGAACCAGGACCCGTCTGATCCGTTAGAACCAGTCTGATCCATCAGAATAAGGACCGTCTGTCCTCTGACTCTGGGTCCGGTTCTGTCCTCTGACTCTGGGTCCGGTTCTGTCCTCTGACTCTGGGTCCGGTTCTATCCTCTGACTCTGGGTCCGGTTCTGTCCTTTAGGTGGCGCAGCGGCTTCTGGAGAAGGAGGTTCTGGACAAGAACGACATGGTGGAGCTGCTGGGACGACGGCCCTTTGCAGAGAAGTCCACCTACGAGGACTTTGTGGACGGAACCGGCGGCGAGGACGAGGACACCACGCTGCCCGCAGGCCTGAGGGACTGGAACCAGGACAGAACCGACCCGGACAAGGAAAGTCCGGAGGAACAGGTGGCCCGGCAGATCTCTGGAGGAATGCCCTTCTAGGTCCTTCTCACCCTGCCATCTCGCGCTTCCAGACTCTTCTGCCTCCAGAACCGGTTCTGCTGAGTTCTGACCCGCGGCGCCTGCAGGTTCTAAAGAACACATCAGAATCTGGAAAGCTAGGTTCTGTAGATGGTTCTCTTAGAACTGGAGCCAGAGGTTTGGACCACAGAACCGTTCTCTGGAATAAAAACTGAACCAACAGAACCTTCCACATGGTTCTACAATCAGCAGTGGTGGACCTGGAACCGTTCAGATACCAACCTGTGGTCCACCTGGAGATGCAGCTCAGGACTCTCACACCAGAACCGGATCTATTATGCCATTTAGTTCTGCTCAGCCCGACCCAGATGTTGGAGCTGAGGAGCTCCGGAACGGCTGAAGGTTCTGAAGGTTCTGGAGGTTCTGTCCTGGAAGCAGCTCTGATGGGCTCAGATTCCAGGCCGGAGCTTTAGAACCTCCTCAGGACCTTTGGGCTGTAAATGTGGAGCAGAACTGGTTCTGATCAGGTTTGGGTCGGGGACTTCCCGGTCCGCTCTGAGTGGAAACATGTACAATGATGTGTCTCTAGAACAATAAAGGTGTTTATGTGGGTTCTGGTGTCGGTGTCCCAGTCGGACCATAATCAGTTTTCTCCTTCAGATCTTCAGAAGCATCGACTCCTCCAAGCGTTTCCTCAGTGACACTAGAGGGCGCCATGCTGAATGATTCCATTCAGACATGTCTGACATCTAAGACCTGCAGAGTTTCATCCTGACCGGAGACATGATCAGTGGGACAAGCTGGACAAACTCTGTCCCTCGTTTCAAAGCGTGTCCCAGAGGGGAGCAGCACTGACCCAGGTCACTGGAAAGGTCCTGAATTATGTCTCAGCTTTGAGGCGTCCAACCAGAACATTGTCCAACATCCACCACCTGTCTCTGTAGTCCTGCACATCTGGAACCGTCTGATTCTTCAGTTGCCATAGTGACCAGTTTAGGCCTTTAGTTTGTCCTGGTCAGACTGGGTGGTCTCTGTAAAGACCTACATGTTCTGGAGTACAAATAACTGAACTCTGGTCCATTTCTAAGATGACTTAATCATTGATATGAAAACCCGGTGGGCCTGCACCCGATGAGGCGGTCTGGGACGGGACCAGAACAGCTTAGGCAGAACGTATGGATGCAAAAACTGGAGCCTCTCCACCAGCAGGGATGAGGAGAGGCGGCCATCTTTGTTTAATGACTGGGCCACAGCTGCCAGGCCGTGATGATCAAACCAACTGAAAGGGGCTCCGTGCACGTCCAGGCAGGGGGCCCCGTGCACGTCCAGGCAGGGGCTCCGTGCACGTCCAGGCAGGGGGCTCCGTGCATGTCTAGGCAGGGGGCTACGTGCACATCCAGGTACGGGGCCCGTGCACGTCCAGGCAGGGGCCCGTGCATGTCTAGGCAGGGGGCTACGTGCACATCCAGGTAGGGGCTCCATGCACGTCCAGGCAGGGGGCCCCGTGCACGTCCAGGCAGGGGGCCCCGTGCACGTGCATGCAGGGGCCCGTGCACGTCCAGGCAGGGGCTCCCGTGCACGTCCAGGCAGGGAGCCCCGTGCACGTCCAGGTAGGGGGCCCGTGCACGTCCAGGCAGGGGCCCGTGCACGTCCAGGCAGGGGCTCCCGTGCACGTCCAGGCAGGGAGCCCCGTGCACGTCCAGGTAGGGGGCCCGTGCACGTCCAGGCAGGGGCTCCGTGCACGTCCAGGCAGGGGCCCTTGTATCGAGGGGGACCAAAACCAGTGTGGCTTCAGTCTCCAGTGACCTCACCGAACCAACAGAACATCCATATTTACCAAATAAATCAATGAAAGCAGAGTAGATTCATCATAACGCTATAAACACATTTCTACATGCATGTTGGTTCTTCATAATATAGATCTATATAGTTTACTGTTGACGTCATCAAGTTGGTGAAATCATCCCAGAGTATTCCTGATCCTCTTATGGAAGTTTAGAATTGAACTGCTTGTTATTTTGACAAGTATGGAAGCAGCGGATCGCCTGGATGGAGTGGCCACTGATTGGCCCCCTTCTAGCTCCGCCCCTTTTCACCTGAGGAAACATCTGCTTTTGTTCAGCCGCTCTGACCTTCCCTACCAGGATCCCTGATTGAAGAACGTTCTTCTGTGCTGCTGCTCACCGAGCAGCGTCCCTCAGAATATCACCTGCTCATTTACCTGTAGAGAGAGAACTAACAAAAAAAAACCTTTGCTGAAACCCAAAGATCTCATCCGGCCTTTATTTTGAAATGTACTCTAAGGGGAAGTGACGTCAGTTGGAGCGGCGCTGTGTTCCGGGCTGTACACAGATGCTTCTGTCCGAGGAACATTGTTTGGGTTTTATGTGCGGTTCGGTCAGAGGAAAGAAAGAAGCAGCACAGAAGAAGCTCCAGGAATCCCAGACAAGAACCTGAGCGCAGGCAGAGGGAAGCTGCATGGCAGCGGCGGTTACTGCGGTAAGAACCGCGACGGATTAATGCTAAGCTAATGCTAACAGGCCACAAGCTATGGAAGCTGCTCTGATATAGCCTGATGGGCCGATCCGATGACAGAACCGTTCATCAGTGACCCGATTAGAGGGAACGGGTCAGAGAACCGTTCATCAGTGACCCGAGTAGAGGGAACGGGTCAGAGAACCCTTCATCGGTTACCTGATTAAAGGGTGTGGGTCAGAGGACCGTACATCGGTGACCCGATTAGAGTCAACGGGTCAGAGGACCATTCATCGGTGACCCGATTAGAGGGAACGGGTCAGAGAACCGTTCATCAGTGACCCGAGTAGAGGGAACGGGTCAGAGAACCCTTCATCGGTTACCTGATTAAAGGGTGTGGGTCAGAGGACCGTACATCGGTGACCCGATTAGAGTCAACGGGTCAGAGGACCATTCATCGGTGACCCGATTAGAGGGAACGGGTCAGAGGACCGTACATCAGTGACCCGATTACAGTCAACGGGTGAGAGAACCCTTCATCGGTTACCCGATTAAAGGATGCGGGTCAGAGAACCCTTCATCGGTTACCTGATTAGAGGGAACGGGTCAGAGGACCGTACATCGGTGACCCGATTAGAGTCAACGGGTGAGAGAACCCTTCATCGGTTACCCGATTAAAGGGTGCGGGTCAGAGGACCGTACATCGGTGACCCGATTACAGTCAACGGGTGAGAGAACCCTTCATCGGTTACCCGATTAAAGGGTGCGGGTCAGAGGACCATACATCGGTGACCTGATTAGAGGGAACGGGTCAGAGAACCCTTCATCGGTGACCTGATTAGAGGGAACGGGTCAGAGGACCGTACATCGGTGACCTGATTAGAGGGAACGGGTCAGAGAACCCTTCATCGGTTACCTGATTAGAGGGTGCGGGTCAGAGGACCGTACATCGGTGACCTGATTAGAGGGAACGGGTCAGAGAACCCTTCATCGGTTACCTGATTAGAGGGTGCGGGTCAGAGGACCGTACATCGGTGACCCGATTAGAGTCAACGGGTCAGAGGACCATTCATCGGTGACCCGATTAGAGGGAACGGGTCAGAGGACCGTACATCGGTGACCCGATTAGAGGGAACGGGTCAGAGAACCCTTCATCGGTTACCTGATTAGAGGGTGCGGGTCAGAGGACCGTACATCGGTGACCCGATTAGAGTCAACGGGTCAGAGGACCATTCATCGGTGACCCGATTAGAGGGAACAGGTCAGAGGACCGTACATCGGTGACCCGATTAGAGGGAACGGGTCAGAGAACCCTTCATCGGTTACCTGATTAGAGGGTGCGGGTCAGAGGACCGTACATCGGTGACCCGATTAGAGTCAACGGGTCAGAGAACCCTTCATCGGTTACCTGATTAGAGGGTGCGGGTCAGAGGACCATTCATCGGTGACCCGATTAGAGGGAACGGGTCAGAGGACCGTACATCGGTGACCCGATTAGAGGGAACGGGTCAGAGAACCCTTCATCGGTTACCTGATTAGAGGGTGTTGGTCAGAGGACCGTACATCGGTGACCCGATTAGAGGGAACGGGTCAGAGGACCGTACATCGGTGACCCGATTAGAGGGTGCAGGTCAGAGGACCGTACATCGGTGACCCGATTAGAGGGAACGGGTCAGAGAACCCTTCATCGGTTACCTGATTAGAGGGTGCGGGTCAGAGGACCGTACATCGGTGACCCGATTAGAGTCAACGGGTCAGAGGACCATTCATCTGTGACCCGATTAGAGGGAACAGGTCAGAGGACCGTACATCGGTGACCCGATTAGAGGGAACGGGTCAGAGAACCCTTCATCGGTTACCTGATTAGAGGGTGCGGGTCAGAGGACCGTACATCGGTGACCCGATTAGAGTCAACGGGTGAGAGAACCCTTCATCGGTTACCTGATTAGAGGGTGTGGGTCAGAGGACCGTACATCGGTGACCCGATTAGAGTCAACGGGTCAGAGGACCATTCATCGGTGACCCGATTAGAGGGAACGGGTCAGAGGACCGTACATCAGTGACCCGATTACAGTCAACGGGTAAGAGAACCCTTCATCGGTTACCTGATTAGAGGGTGCGGGTCAGAGGACCGTACATCGGTGACCCGATTAGAGTCAACGGGTGAGAGAACCCTTCATCGGTTACCCGATTAAAGGGTGCGGGTCAGAGGACCGTACATCGGTGACCCGATTACAGTCAACGGGTGAGAGAACCCTTCATCGGTTACCCGATTAAAGGGTGCGGGTCAGAGGACCATACATCGGTGACCTGATTAGAGGGAACGGGTCAGAGAACCCTTCATCGGTGACCTGATTAGAGGGAACGGGTCAGAGGACCGTACATCGGTGACCTGATTAGAGGGAACGGGTCAGAGAACCCTTCATCGGTTACCTGATTAGAGGGTGCGGGTCAGAGGACCGTACATCGGTGACCTGATTAGAGGGAACGGGTCAGAGAACCCTTCATCGGTTACCTGATTAGAGGGTGCGGGTCAGAGGACCGTACATCGGTGACCCGATTAGAGTCAACGGGTCAGAGGACCATTCATCGGTGACCCGATTAGAGGGAACGGGTCAGAGGACCGTACATCGGTGACCCGATTAGAGGGAACGGGTCAGAGAACCCTTCATCGGTTACCTGATTAGAGGGTGCGGGTCAGAGGACCGTACATCGGTGACCCGATTAGAGTCAACGGGTCAGAGGACCATTCATCGGTGACCCGATTAGAGGGAACAGGTCAGAGGACCGTACATCGGTGACCCGATTAGAGGGAACGGGTCAGAGAACCCTTCATCGGTTACCTGATTAGAGGGTGCGGGTCAGAGGACCGTACATCGGTGACCCGATTAGAGTCAACGGGTCAGAGAACCCTTCATCGGTTACCTGATTAGAGGGTGCGGGTCAGAGGACCATTCATCGGTGACCCGATTAGAGGGAACGGGTCAGAGGACCGTACATCGGTGACCCGATTAGAGGGAACGGGTCAGAGAACCCTTCATCGGTTACCTGATTAGAGGGTGTTGGTCAGAGGACCGTACATCGGTGACCCGATTAGAGGGAACGGGTCAGAGGACCGTACATCGGTGACCCGATTAGAGGGAACAGGTCAGAGGACCGTACATCGGTGACCCGATTAGAGGGAACGGGTCAGAGAACCCTTCATCGGTTACCTGATTAGAGGGTGCGGGTCAGAGGACCGTACATCGGTGACCCGATTAGAGTCAACGGGTCAGAGGACCATTCATCTGTGACCCGATTAGAGGGAACAGGTCAGAGGACCGTACATCGGTGACCCGATTAGAGGGAACGGGTCAGAGAACCCTTCATCGGTTACCTGATTAGAGGGTGCGGGTCAGAGGACCGTACATCGGTGACCCGATTAGAATCAACGGGTCAGAGACCATTCATCGGTGACCCGATTAGAGGGAACGGGTCAGAGGACCGTACATCGGTGACCCGATTAGAGGGAACGGGTCAGAGAACCCTTCATCGGTTACCTGATTAGAGGGTGCGGGTCAGAGGACCGTACATCGGTGACCCGATTAGAGTCAACGGGTCAGAGGACCATTCATCGGTGACCCGATTAGAGGGAACGGGTCAGAGGATCGTACATCGGTGACCCGATTAGAGTCAACGGGTGAGAGAACCCTTCATCGGTTACCCGATTAAAGGATGCGGGTCAGAGGACCGTACATCAGTGACCCGATTACAGTCAACGGGTGAGAGAACCCTTCATCGGTTACCCAATTAAAGGATGCGGGTCAGAGAACCCTTCATCGGTTACCTGATTAGAGGGAACGGGTCAGAGGACCCTACATCGGTGACCCGATTATAGTCAACGGGTGAGAGAACCCTTCATCGGTTACCCGATTAAAGGGTGCGGGTCAGAGGACCATACATCGGTGACCTGATTAGAGTCAACGGGTCAGAGAACCCTTCATCGGTTACCTGATTAGAGGGTGCGGGTCAGAGGACCGTACATCGGTGACCCGATTAGAGGGAACGGGTGAGAGAACCCTTCATCGGTTACCTGATTAGAGGGTGTTGGTCAGAGGACCGTACATCGGTGACCCGATTAGAGGGAACGGGTCAGAGAACCCTTCATCGGTTACCTGATTAGAGGGTGTTGGTCAGAGGACCGTACATCGGTGACCCGATTAGAGGGAACGGGTCAGAGAACCCTTCATCGGTTACCTGATTAGAGGGTGTTGGTCAGAGGACCGTACATCGGTGACCCGATTAGAGTCAACGGGTCAGGGGACCATTCATCGGTGACCCGATTAGAGGGAACGGGTCAGAGGACCGTACATCGGTGACCCGATTAGAGGGAACGGGTCAGAGAACCCTTCATCGGTTACCTGATTAGAGGGTGCGGGTCAGAGGACCGTACATCGGTGACCCGATTAGAGTCAACGGGTCAGAGGACCATTCATCGGTGACCCGATTAGAGGGAACGGGTCAGAGGACCGTACATCAGTGACCCGATTACAGTCAACGGGTGAGAGAACCCTTCATCGGTTACCCGATTAAAGGATGCGGGTCAGAGAACCCTTCATCGGTTACCTGATTAGAGGGAACGGGTCAGAGGACCGTACATCGGTGACCCGATTAGAGTCAACGGGTGAGAGAACACTTCATCGGTTACCTGATTAAAGGGTGCGGGTCAGAGGACCGTACATCGGTGACCCGATTAGAGTCAACGGGTGAGAGAACCCTTCATCGGTTACCCGATTAAAGGGTGCGGGTCAGAGGACCGTACATCGGTGACCTGATTAGAGGGAACGGGTCAGAGAACCCTTCATCGGTTACCTGATTAGAGGGTGTGGGTCAGAGGACCGTACATCGGTGACCCGATTAGAGGGAACGGGTGAGAGAACCCTTCATCGGTTACCTGATTAGAGGGTGCGGGTCAGAGGACCGTACATCGGTGACCCGATTAGAGTCAACGGGTCAGAGAACCCTTCATCGGTTACCTGATTAGAGGGTGCGGGTCAGAGGACCGTACATCGGTGACCTGATTAGAGTCAACGGGTCAGAGAACCCTTCATCGGTTACCCGATTAGAGGGTACGGGTCAGAGGACCGTACATCGGTGACCCGATTAGAGTCAACTGGTCAGAGAACCCTTCATCGGTTACCTGATTAGAGGGTGCGGGTCAGAGGACCGTACATCGGTGACCCGATTAGAGTCAACGGGTGAGAGAACCCTTCATCGGTTACACGATTAAAGGGTGCGGGTCAGAGGACCGTACATCGGTGACCCGATTACAGTCAACGGGTCAGAGGACCATTCATCGGTGACCCAATTAGAGGGAACGGGTCAGAGAACCGTTCATCGGTTACCCGATTAAAGGGAACGGGTCAGAGAACCGTTGCTCGGGGACCCGATTAGAGTCAACAGGTCAGAGGACCATTCATCGGTGACCCGATTAGAGGGAACGGGTTGGGGAACCGTTCATCGGTGACCCGATTAGAATCAACGGGTCAGAGGACCATTCATCTGTGACCTGATTAGAGTCAACGGGTCAGAGGACTGATCATCGATGACCCGATTTGAGGGAACGGATCAAAGAATCGTTCATCAGTGACCCGATTAGAGGGAAGGGGTCAGACAACCCTTATTGGTTAACTGATTAGAGGGTGCGGGTCAGAGGACCGTACATCAGTGACCCGATTAGAGTCAATGGGTCAGAGGGCCCTTTATCGGTTACCAGATTAAAGGGAACAGGTCAGAGGACCGTACATCGGTTTCAGATCAGTCAACGGGTCAGAGAACCCTTCATCGGTTACCTGATTAGAGGGTGTTGGTCAGAGGACCGTACATCGGTGACCCGATTAGAGGGAACGGGTCAGAGAACCCTTCATCGGTTACCTGATTAGAGGGTGTTGGTCAGAGGACCGTACATCGGTGACCCGATTAGAGGGAACGGGTCAGAGAACCCTTCATCGGTTACCTGATTAGAGGGTGTTGGTCAGAGGACCGTACATCGGTGACCCGATTAGAGTCAACGGGTCAGGGGACCATTCATCGGTGACCCGATTAGAGGGAACGGGTCAGAGGACCGTACATCGGTGACCCGATTAGAGGGAACGGGTCAGAGAACCCTTCATCGGTTACCTGATTAGAGGGTGCGGGTCAGAGGACCGTACATCGGTGACCCGATTAGAGTCAACGGGTCAGAGGACCATTCATCGGTGACCCGATTAGAGGGAACGGGTCAGAGGACCGTACATCAGTGACCCGATTACAGTCAACGGGTGAGAGAACCCTTCATCGGTTACCCGATTAAAGGATGCGGGTCAGAGAACCCTTCATCGGTTACCTGATTAGAGGGAACGGGTCAGAGGACCGTACATCGGTGACCCGATTAGAGTCAACGGGTGAGAGAACACTTCATCGGTTACCTGATTAAAGGGTGCGGGTCAGAGGACCGTACATCGGTGACCCGATTAGAGTCAACGGGTGAGAGAACCCTTCATCGGTTACCCGATTAAAGGGTGCGGGTCAGAGGACCGTACATCGGTGACCTGATTAGAGGGAACGGGTCAGAGAACCCTTCATCGGTTACCTGATTAGAGGGTGTGGGTCAGAGGACCGTACATCGGTGACCCGATTAGAGGGAACGGGTGAGAGAACCCTTCATCGGTTACCTGATTAGAGGGTGCGGGTCAGAGGACCGTACATCGGTGACCCGATTAGAGTCAACGGGTCAGAGAACCCTTCATCGGTTACCTGATTAGAGGGTGCGGGTCAGAGGACCGTACATCGGTGACCTGATTAGAGTCAACGGGTCAGAGAACCCTTCATCGGTTACCCGATTAGAGGGTACGGGTCAGAGGACCGTACATCGGTGACCCGATTAGAGTCAACTGGTCAGAGAACCCTTCATCGGTTACCTGATTAGAGGGAACGGGTCAGAGAACCGTTCATCGGTTACCCGATTAAAGGGAACGGGTCAGAGAACCGTTGCTCGGGGACCCGATTAGAGTCAACAGGTCAGAGGACCATTCATCGGTGACCCGATTAGAGGGAACGGGTTGGGGAACCGTTCATCGGTGACCCGATTAGAATCAACGGGTCAGAGGACCATTCATCTGTGACCTGATTAGAGTCAACGGGTCAGAGGACTGATCATCGATGACCCGATTTGAGGGAACGGATCAAAGAATCGTTCATCAGTGACCCGATTAGAGGGAAGGGGTCAGACAACCCTTATTGGTTAACTGATTAGAGGGTGCGGGTCAGAGGACCGTACATCAGTGACCCGATTAGAGTCAATGGGTCAGAGGGCCCTTTATCGGTTACCAGATTAAAGGGAACAGGTCAGAGGACCGTACATCGGTTTCAGATCAGTCAACGGGTCAGAGAACCCTTAATCTTTTACCGGATTAGAGAGTGCGGGTCAAAGGACCGCACATCGGTGACCCCATTAGAGTCAAGGGGTCAGATAACCGTTCATTTGTGACTTGATTAGAGGGAACGGATCAGGGAACCGTTCATCGGTGACCAGATTAAAAGGAACGGGTCAGAGGACAGTTCAGCGGTGACCCGATTAGAGTCAACGGGTCAGAAAACCCTTCATCGGTGACCCGATAAGAGTCAACGGGTCAGCGGATCATTCATCGGTGACCCGATTAGAGGGAACGGGTCAGGGAACCCTTCATCGGTGACCCGATTAGAGTAAACGGGTCAGGGAACCGTTCATCGGTGACCCGATTAGAGTCAATGGGTCAGAGAACCCTTCATCGGTGACCCGATAAGAGTCAATGGGTCAGAGGATCATTCATCGGTGACCCGATTAGAGGGAACGGGTCAGGGAATCCTTCATCGGTGACCCGATTAGAGTCAACGGGTCAGGGAACCGTTCATTGGTGACCCGATTAGAGTCAATGGGTCAGAGAACCCTTCATCTGTGACCCGATTAGAGTCAATGGGTCAGAGAACCCTTCATCGGTTACCCGATTAAAGGGAACGGGTCAGAGGACCGTACATAGGTGACCCAATCAGAGTCAGCGGGTCAGAGAACCCTTCATCGGTGACCCGATTAGAGGGAACGGGTCAGAGGACCGTACATCGGTGACCCGATTAGAGTCAACGGGTCAGAGGACCGTTCATCGGTTACCCGATTAGAGTCAACGGGTCAGAAAACCCTTCATCGGTTACCCGATTAGAGTCAACGGGTCAGAGAAACGTTCATTGGTGACCCGAACTGTTGACAAATCAGTTCCTTATCTGCAGATCACGTTCTTGAGTTCAGGTCCGATTCTGATGTCTGTTCAATCCAGACTTGCTAACCTATAGTGGAACATTTCTGCCTTCTCTTTAGGGAGGGCCGTCTCTCATCATGGAGAACGGACAGACCGCTCTCTCCACCCCCACCCCCAATGCTACAACCACGTCCACCACTAAGCTGGGGCTTCCTCCACTGACTCCCAACCAGCAGGAGGCGCTGCAGAAGGTCAGTCAGCAGCCGTTCACTGCTAAATGAAGAGCTGTGTGTTAAACTGATGAATCAGCCGGAACCTGCGGCCCACAGACGGCTTTCAGCCTGTCAACCTTTGCAACAGTTTTAACCCGTAGTCACACCGTTTGAACATTTGGAGCATGTATCAGTGTATTTGGAACATTTACATCAGTTCTGTAACCTGTAGTGGTGAATTTGGAACCTTTAGAACAGTTATGGAACCTGTAATGGTGTATTTGGAACCTGTAAAACAGTTCCGGAACCTGTAGCGGTGTATTTGGAACCTTTACATCAGTTCCGTAACCTGTAGCTGTGTATTGGGAGCCTTTAAACCAGTTCCGGAGGCTGTAACGATGTATTTGGAACGTGTAGAACAGTTCTGGAACCTGTAGCGGTGTATTTGGAACCTGTAGAACAGTTCTGGAACCTGTAGCGGTGTATTTGGAGCCTGTAGAACAGTTCCAGAGCCTGTAGCGGTGTATTTGGAACCTTTAGAACAGTTCCGGAGCCTGTAGCAGTGTATTTGGAACCTTTAGAACAGTTCCGGAGCCTGTAGCAGTGTATTTGGAACCTTTAGAACAGTTCTGGAGCCTGTAGCAGTGTATTTGGAGCCTTAGAACAGTTATTGAACCTGTAGCGGTGTATTTGGAACCTGTAGAACAGTTATTGAACCTGTAGCGGTGTATTTGGAACCTGTAGAACAGTTATTGAACCTGTAGCGATGTATTTGGAACCTGTAGAACAGTTATTGAACCTGTAGCAGTGTATTTGGAACCTTTACATCAGTTCCGTAACCTGTAGCTGTGTATTGGGAGCCTTTAGACCAGTTCCGGAGGCTGTAACGATGTATTTGGAACGTGTAGAACAGTTCTGGAACCTGTAGCGGTGTATTTGGAACCTGTAGAACAGTTCTGGAGCCTGTAGCAGTGTATTTGGAACCTTTAGAACAGTTCCGGAGCCTGTAGCAGTGTATTCGGAACCTTTAGAACAGTTCCGGAGCCTGTAGCAGTGTATTCGGAACCTTTAGAACAGTTCCGGAGCCTGTAGCAGTGTATTTGGAACCTGTAGAACAGTTCCGGAACCTGTAGCTGTGTATTGGGAGCCTGTAGACCAGTTCCGGAGCCTGTAATGATGTATTGGGAGCCTGTAGACCAGTTCCGGAGCCTGTAACGATGTATTTGGAACTTTTAGAACAGTTCTGGAACCTGTAGCTGTGTATTTGGAGCCTGTAGAACAGTTCCGGAGCCTGTAGTGGTGTATTTGGAACCTTTAGAACAGTTCCAGAGCCTGTAGCAGTGTATTTAGAATCTTTAGAACAGTTCCGGAGCCTGTAGCAGTGTATTTGGAACCTTTAGAACAGTTCCGGAGCCTTTAGCGGTGTATTTGGAACCTTTAGAACAGTTCCTGAGCCTGTAGCACTGTATTTGGAACCTTTAGAACAGTTCCGGAGCCTGTAGCACTGTATTTGGAACCTTTAGAACAGTTCCGGAGCCTGTAGCAGTGTATTTAGAATCTTTAGAACAGTTCCGGAGCCTGTAGCAGTGTATTTGGAGCCTGTAGAACAGTTCCGGAGCCTGTAGCAGTGTATTCGGAACTTGTAGAACAGTTCCGGAGCCTGTAGAAGTGTATTTGGAACCTGTAGAACAGTTCTGGAACTTGTAGCGGTATATTTGGAACCTGTAGCAGTGTATTTGGAACCTGTAGAACAGTTCCGGCGCGTGTAGCGGTGTATTTGGAACCTTTAGAACAGTTATTGAACCTGTAGCGGTGTATTTGGAACCTGTAGAACATTTATGGAACCTGTAGCAGTGTATTTGGAACCTGTAGAACAGTTATGGAACCCTTAGCGGTGTATTTGGAACCTGTAGAACAGTTATGGAGCTTGTAGCACTGTATTTGGAACCTGTAGAACAGTTATGGAACCCGTAGCGGTGTATTTGCAACCTGTAGAACAGTTATGGAACCCGTAGCGGTGTATTTGGAACCAGTAGAACAGTTATGGAACCCGTAGCGGTGTATTTGCAACCTGTAGAACAGTTATGGAACCCGTAGCGGTGTATTTGGAACCAGTAGAACAGTTATGGAACCCGTAGCGGTGTATTTGGAACCTGTAGAACAGTTATGGAGCCTGTAGCGGTGTATTTGGAACCTGTAGAACAGTTATGGAGCCTGTTGCAGTGTATTTGGAACCTGTAGAACAGTTATGGAACTTTTAGCGGTGTATTTGGAACCTTTAGAACAGTTATTGAACCAGTAGTGGTGTATTTGGAACCTGTAGAACAGTTATGGAGCTTGTAGCAGTGTATTTGGAACCTGTAGAACAGTTATGGAACCCGTAGCGGTGTATTTGGAACCTGTAGAACAGTTATGGAACCTTTAGCGGTGTATTTGGAACCTGTAGAACAGTTATGGAGCTTGTAGCAGTGTATTTGGAACCTGTAGAACAGTTATGGAACCCGTAGCGGTGTATTTGGAACCTGTAGAACAGTTATGGAACCCGTAGCGGTGTATTTGGAACCAGTAGAACAGTTATGGAACCCGTAGCGGTGTATTTGGAACCTGTAGAACAGTTATTGAACCTGTAGCTGTATATTTGGAACCTGTAGAACAGTTATGGAGCCTGTTGCAGTGTATTTGGAACCTGTAGAACAGTTATGGAACCTTTAGCGGTGTATTTGGAACCTTTAGAACAGTTATTGAACCTGTAGTGGTGTATTTGGAACCTGTAGAACAGTTATGGAACCTTTAGCGGTGTATTTGGAACCTGTAGAACAGTTATGGAACCTTTAGCGGTGTATTTGGAACCTCTAGAACAGTTATGGAACCTGTAGCGGTGTATTTGGAACCTGTAGAACAGTTATGGAACCCGTAGCGGTGTATTTGGAACCTGTAGAACAGTTATGGAACCTTTAGCGGTGTATTTGGAACCTTTAGAACAGTTATTGAACCTGTAGCGGTGTATTTGGAACCAGTAGAACTGCTGGAACCTGTGGAACCTTTAGTGAAGTGTTGGATCAGTTCAGTCTCTGGCCCTTCTGTTCCACCATGGACTGCAGAACATCAGGCAGCTCTGGAATGGTGCTGTGTTCTCAGAATGTTCTGTGTTTTCTCTGTAGGCCAAGAAGTATGCAATGGAGCAGAGCATCAAGAGTGTTCTGGTAAAACAGACGCTTGTGCAGCAGCAGCAGCTCACCAGCTTACAGGTACCAGCCGATAATGCAGCAGGTCACCATGTCAGGGAACCCTGCGGTCTCACAGACGTCTGTTCTTGTCTTCCAGATGGCTCCTCTGACCATGGGTTTAGGAGATGCTCTGTCTCCTCTGCAGTCGGTACGTATTGCGCCCATAGGGGAACATCCAAATCCAGTTCAGTTCAAACCAACCGACTGTAGACCAGAATTAAACCAGACATTAAAACCAAGAACTCAGCTGATTCTTGAGGGGAAGAAACAAACAACTAATGTTGTGTTGGAGACCAAGGGGAAAAGGACCTTCTTATCCAAGGAGACGCGTTTCACAGCTGCCGCAGCAACATGCCTCGGGACAGCCAGCAGGAGGCTGAGAGCAGGCTTAGAACAGGCCGAGAGCAGGCTTAGAACAGGCCGAGAGCAGGCTTAGAACAGGCCGAGAGCAGGCTTAGAAAAGGCCGAGCGAAAGCTTAGAACAGGCAGAGAGCAGGCTTAGAACAGGCCAAGAGCAGGCTTAGAACAGGCTTAGAACAGGCTTAGAGCAGGCTTAGAACAGGCTTAGAACAGGCTTAGAGCAGGCTTAGAGCAGGCTTAGAACAGGCTGAGAGCAGGCTTAGAACAGGCTGAGAGCAGGCTTAGAACAGGCTGAGAGCAGGCTTAGAACAGGCTGAGAGCAGGCTTAAAAAATGCAGAGAGGAGGCTTAGAACACAGGCTGAGAGCCGGCTTAGAAAAGGTTTAGAGCAGGCCGAGAGCCGGCTTAGAAAAGGTTTAGAACAGGCCGAGAGCAGGCTTAGAACAGGCTTAGAACAGACCCGAGAGAAAGCTTAGAACAAGCAGAGAGCAGGCTTAAAACAGGCCAAGAGCAAACTTAGAGCAGGCTTAAAACAGGCCGAGAGCAGGCTTAGAACAGGCCGAGAGCAGGCTTAGAACAGGCCGAGCGAAAGCTTAGAACAGGCCAAGAGCAGGCTAAGAACAGGCTGAGAGCAGGCTTAAAAAATGCAGAGAGGAGGCTTAGAACATAGGCTGAGAGCCGGCTTAGAAAAGGTTTAGAACAGGCCGAGAGCAGGCTTAGAACAGGCTTAGAACAGACCCAAGAGAAAGCTTAGAACAAGCAGAGAGCAGGCTTAGAACAGGCCAAGAGCAAACTTAGAGCAGGCTTAGAACAGGCCGAGAGCAGGCTTAGAACAGGCCGAGAGCAGGCTTAGAACAGGCCGAGAGCAGGCTTAGAACAGGCTTAGGACAGGCTTAGAACAGGCAAAGAGCAGGCTAAGCGCAGGCTTAGAGCAGGCTTAAAACAGGTTGAGAGCAGGCTTAAAAAAGGCAGAGAGGAGGCTTAGAACACAGGCTGAGAGCCGGCTTAGAAAAGGCTTAGAACAGGCTTAGAATAGGCCCGAGAGAAAGCTTAGAACAAGCAGAGAGCAGGCTTAGAACAGGCCGAGAGCAGGCTTAGAAGAGGCTTAGAACAGGCCGAGAGCAGGGTAAAAAAAGGCTGAGAGGAGGCTTAGAACACAGGCTGAGAGCCGGCTTAGAAAAGGCTTAGAACAGGCAGAGAGCAGGCCTAGAACAGGCTTAGGACAGGCTTAGAACAGGCCCGAGAGAAAGCTTAGAACAAGCAGAGAGCAGGCTTAGAACAGGCCAAGAGCAGGCTTAGAATAGGCCTAGAGCAGGCTTAGCACAGGCCGAGAGCAGGCTTAGAACAGGCTTAGAGCCGGCTTAGAATAGGTCAAGAACAGGCTTAGAACAGGCCGAGAGCAGGCTTAGAGCAAGCTTACAACAGGCCCGAGAGAAGGCTTAGAACAAGCAGAGAGCAGGCTTAGAGCAGGCTTAGAACAGGCCGAGAGCAGGCTTAGAACACAGGCCGAGAGCAGGCTTAGAACACAGGCAGAGAGCAGGCTTAGAGCAGTCCGAGAGCAGGCTTAGAGCAGTCCGAGAGCAGGCTTAGAGCAGTCCGTGAGCAGGCCCGGAAAAGGGCCCAGAACAGGCCGGGAGTTACCTAGAGAGCCGTGCTGTAGTCTAGATGGGTTACTTTTTTACACTAGGACTTCCAGAATTCTGATCCTAGAGCTCCCACTGTCCGTCAGTTTGACAGGTGACATTTTTCCCATTGGAACGCATGAGTAGTGGTGATGTCATCGACTGAAATGGTGAATCATAATCATAATCATCATCTAGGGAATCATATAAACCTATTGTGGATATGTAGACAATAAGGAAAATAGGACAATATTAAAAAATAGGTCTAATATACATTCTTTAAAGGCTGTACTATAGGGTTTTGTGTTCTAAATTTGTATTAAAATAAATCAGTAAAATAAATCGGACTGTTTTATTACACAGGTTGAAAGTTTGGAATTGCTATTTTATTTACAGAAATTGATTACTTCCACTGAACATTTCCAAATTAATGACAAACATCATAGGAGTGTTTTTTAGTTTTCTTTGTCTCTCCAAAGCTGTTGTTCAGCTGCGGAGGCTGTAACCTGCATGTTGTCGGCACGCAACGTTTTACCAGTTCAAGGATAAAATCTCTGCGTGAGACGGTGACGTTCAAACAGCTCCTGAACTAAACCAAGGCGTTTATCGCTGCTATGTCCAGGAGATGGTCAAATATCAGCCACAGGCCGCCTTCACTTTTACACAATCCTCTCTAATCTGATCCGATCTATTGAATGGTAAGAGCATCAGAATGTGACCACCTAGTTTTCCTCCCAGACTACTGGGAGTGGATTCCACTTGAGGAGAGAGAGACTGTTTCTCAGTTCACAAGAACACGAGTACGGACTCGTGTCCTCTTCAAGTATGTTCTTGACAAGAACCAAGGAAAGTCTGGACTCGGGGGAGAACGGGAGCATGCAGCATAAATCTGGGTCAATTGGAACAGAAGTGTACTGATGACATCACCACATTCAAAGCTAGTTTGGAGCTGCATTTCACCTCCTGTTATTAATAGTCTTTGATCAGGGGTGACTCCATTCATCTCATCAAGTCATCGTGTTCAGATTGCACTCTGTTGATGAGATGACGAGCTTGGTGTGTGATTGCTTGGTTGGAAAGAAAACCTGAACCCTAGATAAAAATAAATTATGACTTTTTTCATTTAGTGGAGGAATAATAATGAAAACAGTCAAATAAACACAAATCAAATGAACATTTTGCCAAATTAAACAATCAAACCTCTGTCAGAGCCAGCGGTACTTCACACACACTGAGAGACGGCCGCTGCAGACGGTCTGACGTTAGCCCTGGCCACTGCAGACGGGGCGACGTTAGCCCTGGCCACTGCAGACGGGGCGACGTTAGCCCTGGCCGCTGCAGACGGGCTGACGTTAGCCCTGGCCGCTGCAGACGGGCTGACGTTAGCCCTGGCCGCTGCAGACGGGCTGACGTTAGCCCTGGCCGCTGCAGACGGGCTGACGTTAGCCCTGGCCGCTGCAGACGGGCTGACGTTAGCCCTGGCCGCTGCAGACGGGCTGACGTTAGCCCTGGCCGCTGCAGACGGGCTGACTTTAGCCCTGGCCGCTGCAGACGGGCTGACTTTAGCCCTGGCCGCTGCAGACGGGCTGACGTTAGCCCTTGCAGCTGCAGACGTTAGCCCTGGCCGCTGCAGACGGGCTGACTTTAGCCCTGGCCGATGCAGACGGTCTGACGTTAGCCCTGGCCGATGCAGACGGGCTGACGTTAGCCCTGGCCGCCACCCTGACATTGGATCATGAATTGACCAAAACTGGAAGCTAAAGACAGGAGGTTCCCTTCATTCCCAGTCCACCTGTGGGCTCCACCAGCTGCAGTAGATCTTTCTAACCTCCTGCTCCTCTTCCAGGTAGCTGCTCAGCGCCAGAGAGCCTTGGCCATCATGTGTCGGGTTTACGTGGGTTCAATCTACTACGAGCTGGGTGAGGACACCATCAGACAGGCTTTCGTCCCCTTTGGACCAATCAAAAGCATTGACATGTCCTGGGACTCCGTCACCATGAAGCACAAGGTCACACCAGAAGCAGACTTTCACAGAGCACCTGCTTTGTAATCCTCTGTGTTCCCCAGTCAGAACTTGTCTGTCTCTGCAGGGTTTTGCCTTTGTGGAGTATGAAGTACCTGAAGCGGCTCAGCTGGCGCTGGAACAGATGAACTCTGTGGTCCTTGGAGGGAGGAACATCAAGGTGAGAGCCCAGGAGTCCAGTGACCTTATCATGCACGACCCAGCAGATGCCTTAGTCCTCAACATGGCCGACCTGGTTTCGAATCCGACTTGTGGTCCTTTGCTGCATGTCTCTCCCCCTCTCTCATACCCCCTTTCCTGTCAGCCCCTAGTGCCGTAAAAACTTCAAGATTGACACATTATTTGTTCATCTTCTGAGGGGTTAAGGGAGCCTTCTCTCTGCCTGATGGCTGCTCGTTAGCAGGGGCACCTGGAACCGTGGAATTAGCAGGGAGCTGCCTTGCCCCTGGGCACACTGCCCCATGGCAAGGGAGGAGGATGAGAGTGAACCCTCAGCTTTCTGAGTTGAAGATGACAACCTCAGTCATAAACGCTGTGTGGGAACAAAAAGACATGAACTCCTGCATGTTGCCTTGCAGGTTGGGAGGCCCAGTAACATTGGCCAGGCTCAGCCAATCATTGACCAGCTGGCGGAGGAAGCTCGTGCCTTCAACAGGATCTATGTGGCTTCGGTGCACCCGGACCTCTCGGACGAAGACATCAAGAGTGTCTTCGAGGCCTTTGGGAGGATCAAGTCATGCATGTTGGCCCGCGAGCCGACCACAGGACGCCACAAAGGCTATGGCTTTATTGGTGAGCGATCTGTCTGCTGTGTTTGTCCTCGCTCTGAGCGTCAAGCCACCTCCTGACCTGAAGGAGTATGTCTTCTTGGTGCCCAGAGTTTGACAAACCTCAGTCAGCCCAGGACGCTGTGGCCTCCATGAACCTGTTTGACCTGGGGGGTCAGTATCTGCGGGTGGGGAAAGCTGTGACTCCACCCATGGCTCTCCTCACGCCGACGACTCCTGGAGGACTCCCAGCAGCAGCGGCCGTGGCTGCTGCTGCCGCTAACGCAAAGATCACAGCTCAGGTAAGCCATGTAGCTCCGCCCTTTAGCTCCACCCTTTGTGTGTGGCTTTAGTATGAGGGTGTGGCAGCGGTGGCCCTCATTTGGCTAACCTGATACATCCTAAACTGAAGCTAATGTTCGGTTCATCGGTTTGGCTTTAGGCAGACGTCGTTCCAATAGCTGTACATTCAATAACCACATTCACAAAGGAAGCAGCAGCTAACAGGAAGTCACAGTACCAACCTCAGGACATCCTACTGGGGGAGGAGTAATGTAGTTTGGGTTAGGATTGAAGGAAGTGGTCCAGAGAGCTGGTGCTTGCTCTGGCTGTCCACAGACTGAAAGACACCTGGACTCTGCTCATCATTTTCCCTATCCAACCAAGCCTACCACCTTCCCAGCGTTCTGTCAGTGGGATAAAGTAGTATGAACTGGTTCACTGTCTAGTTCTGTTTCTTCTCTACCAGACGTCCGCACACCCAGCCCTCCAGTCACATAGCAAACGTTTAAGGTGAATAATTCTTCCTGCCGAGCGGTCTGTAGTATAGATCAGCAGTCAGGAAGTTAGAGGTCACCATAATCTCCACAGATTCAGAGTATCTGCTTAGATCTGAACACCCACCGTCTTCAGTAGCACCACTACCTTAACACCACTACCTTAGCAGCAGTACCTTTTACACCACTACCTTAGCAGCAGTACCTTAAAACAACTACCTTAGCACCACTACCTTAGCAGCAGTACCTTAACACCACTACCTTAGCACCACTACCTTAGCAGCAGTACCTTAACACCACTACCTTAGCACCACTTCCTTAGCACCACTACCTTAGCATCACTACCTTCGCAGCAGTACCTTAGCACTACTACCTTAGCCCCACTAACTTAACACCACAACCTTAACGCCACTACTTTAGCACCACAACCTTAGTAGCAGTACCTTAACGCTAATACCTTAGCAGCAGTACCTTAGCATCACTACCTTAACACCACTACCTTAGCACCACTACCTTAGCAGCAGTACCTTAACGCTAATACCTTAGCATCACTACCTTAACACCACTACCTTAGCACCACTACCTTAGCAGCAGTACCTTAGCATCACTACCTTAGCATCACTACCTTAGCAGCAGTACCTTAGCACCAGTACCTTAACACCACTACCTTAGCACCACTACCTTAGCAGCAGTACCTTAACGCCACTACCTTAGCACCAATACCTTAGCAGCAGTACCTTAGCATCACTGCCTTAGCAGCAGTACCTTAACGCCACTACCTTAGCACCAATACCTTAGCAGCAGTACCTTAGCATCACTGCCTTAGCAGCAGTACCTTAACACCACCACCTTAGCAGCAGTACCTTAGCACCACTACCTTAGCAGCAGTACCTTAGCACCAGTACCTTAACACCACTACCTTAGCACCACTGCCTTAGCATCACTACCTTAACACCACTACCTTAGCACCACTACCTTAGCAGCAGTACCTTAACGCTAATACCTTAGCAGCAGTACCTTAGCATCACTACCTTAACACCACTACCTTAGCACCACTACCTTAGCAGCAGTACCTTAGCGCCACTACCTTAGCAGCAGTACCTTAGCATCACTACCTTAGCATCACTACCTTAGCAGCAGTACCTTAGCACCAGTACCTTAACACCACTACCTTAGCACCACTACCTTAGCAGCAGTACCTTAACGCCACTACCTTAGCACCAATACCTTAGCAGCAGTACCTTAGCATCACTGCCTTAGCAGCAGTACCTTAACACCACCACCTTAGCAGCAGTACCTTAGCACCACTACCTTAGCAGCAGTACCTTAGCACCAGTACCTTAACACCACTACCTTAGCACCACTACCTTAGCAGCAGTACCTTAACGCCACTACCTTAGCACCGCTACCTTAGCAGCAGTACCTTAGCATCACTGCCTTAGCAGCAGTACCTTAGGACCACTACCTTAGCACCACTACCTTAGCACCACTACCTTAGCAGCAGTACCTTAACGCTAATACCTTAGCAGCAGTACCTTAGCATCACTACCTTAACACCACTACCTTAGCACCACTACCTTAGCAGCAGTACCTTAACGCCACTACCTTAGCACCACTACCTTAGCACCACTACCTTAGCATCACTACCTTAGCAGCAGTACCTTAGGACCACTACCTTAGCACCACTACCTTAGCAGCAGTACCTTAACGCTAATACCTTAGCAGCAGTACCTTAGCATCACTACCTTAACACCACTACCTTAATACCACTACCTTAGCAGCAGTACCTTAACGCCACTACCTTAGCACCACTACCTTAGCACCACTACCTTAGCAGCAGTACCTTAGCATCACTACCTTAGCAGCAGTACCTTAGCACCACTACCTTAACACCACTACCTTAGCACCACTATCTTAGCACCACTACCTTAGCACCACTACCTTAGCAGCAGTACCTTAGCACCACTACCTTAACACCACTACCTTAGCACCACTACCTTAGCAGCAGTACCTTAGCACCACTACCTTAACACCACTACCTTAGCACCACTACCTTAGCAGCAGTACCTTAACGCCACTACCTTAGCACCACTACCTTAGCACCAGTACCTTAGCATCACTACCTTAACACCACTACCTTAGCACCACTACCTTAGCAGCAGTACCTTAATGCCACTACCTTAACACCACTACCTTAGCACCATCTTAGCAGCAGTACCTTAACGCCACTACCTTAGCAAAACTACCTTAGCACCACTACCTTAGCACCACTACCTTAGCACCACTACCTTAGCAGCAGTACCTTAGCACCACTACCTTAACACCACTACCTTAGCACCACTACCTTAGCAGCAGTACCTTAACGCCACTACCTTAGCACCACTACCTTAGCACCACTACCTTATCAGCAGTACCTTAGCATCACTGCCTTAGCAGCAGTACCTTAGCACCAGTACCTTAACGCCACAACTTTAGCACCACTACCTTAGCAGCAGATCAAGATGGCTGCGAGAGTACATCGCAAGGCTTGTGATCTCTCCAGATTCTGCAATTTTGCGGTGATTTTCTTGCTCATTTCGGGTCTTTTCGTCCAGAACAGTTGTACCCTTACATCGTACACCCGTTGTGAGCTTTTGGATATTGGTTTACCAATTTCTGACAGTTTTGTGGAGAAATCCTTCGTAAACAAAGGCGGGGGAAGAGCGGAGGACTAAGAGCTAAGCTAAAGCTAACACCACACCGGCTCTCTTTACCCATCATTTACCTTGCCAATGTAAAGTCGCTGCTGAACAAAATTGAGGAGATCCGACTCAACATTACATACAGCAAGAGACTTTTGAACTGTAATGTCATAATCTTCACGGAAACATGGCTAAACGGCGGAATACCAGACAATGCTATTGAGCTAGCGGGACACCATACATTCCAGGCTCGAACACCAGATGGCTCTGGTAAGACCAGAGGTGGAGGACTGTGCATTGATATTAACAAAGCTTGGTGCTCAAACTCTGCTTTTGTTGGGAGACATTGTTCAGCTAACCTGAAGTTTCTGATAGTTAAATGTAGACCGTTCTATCTGCCACGGGAGTTCACTTCCACCATTATCACTGCAGCCTACATTAAGAGGTTTAGAAGCCCGTCAGATAGCGTCCCCCCATGTTAAGAAGAGGGGAACGCTATCTGACCGGGTTTAGAAGCCCGTCAGCCCAACACAGTGTGGATGGATAGATGGATGTTGCAGTATCTATAACAACCCAAACACACTGGAACTTATAATTACACATCCCCAGTTATTAATTTATAACATGGAGGGAGGGAGGGAGGGAGGGAGGGAGGGAGGGAGGGAGGGAGGGAGGGAGGGAAGGAGGGAGGGAGGCATAACACTGGCACGTTTCAGTTGTTTTGATTGTATGGCGCCTCCTGCTGTCGGTTAGTCAGAATGACAATTCTCCATGTATCACGTGACTTTTGGCAGAAACTTACCGCAGAGTGTGTAGAATTGTCTCGAACGCGAGAAGAGGCTGTTTTATATGAGCAGAGATTGTTTTGTACTAGTAGACAATTTACAAATTACATTTTCAGTGCAATGTTAGCGTTAACCCTTACCCTAAAAATAATTTTTTTGTGTGTGCAACATTTAAGTTTGTAAGAGATGTTTTATTTGTGTGTGACATTAGAGGAGAGTTTGTAACACAAGTTTTATGTGTGAACAATAAGATTTATTTGAGTGCAACATGTTTATTTGTGAGTGATTTGTTGTGTGTAATATGCTTTATGCATTTGCAACATGCTTTGTGTGTGCGCGCGCTACATGCATTTTTGTACACAATGTTTTGGCAGAAAAATTACTCCATAGTGTATCATGGTTGTTGTACCCGTTGTCCTTCATCTCATCCCCCTTTCCTCTTAGGATCCAGTTGGAGCCTCTCTCCTGGGGCCCCTGGCTGGACCGGCCCTTCTCTCTCAGCAGCTGGGCCTCCCTCAGGCCGTCATGGCTGCCCAGGCCCCAGGCGTCATCACAGGTAAGAACATCCACAGATGAGTTGAGGACAGAAAGGTGGACGTGGGAGCAGCTCACCTGTCCTCAGGCCATGAAGCAGGACAGGTGAAGGTGTTCTGGTTCTGATCCGTTCTGCTTCCTGTGGCTTCCAGGTGTAACCCCGGCGCGGCCTGGTCTGCCTCAGGTGGGGCTAGTGAACCCGGTGTTGGCCACACCCCCTTCAGTGACGGCGTCTCTGGGCATCGAGCTGAAGAAGAAGGAGGAGCAGCAGCAGGAGGCGCAGCAGGACGGTGCCTCTGAGCCGCTAAGTGAACAGGAGCACATGAGCATCAGCGGCAGCAGCGCACGTCACATGGTGATGAGGAAGCTGCTCCGGAAGCAGGAGGTGAGCCCAACCCCTGAGACCAGAACTTCTGGGTCTGTTCTGCTCCTGACTGAACCCTGTGTTCCCCCCAGTCCACCGTCATGGTCCTCAGGAACATGGTGGGCCCCGACGACATTGACGACGACCTGGAGGGTGAGGTGACAGAGGAGTGCGGGAAGTTCGGCGTGGTGAAGCGGGTCATCATCTACCAGGAGCGTCAGGGGGAGGAGGACGACGCCGAGGTCATCGTTAAGATCTTCGTGGAGTTCTCTGAGGCGGTTGAGATGAACCGCGCCATCCAGGCCCTGAACAATCGCTGGTTTGGGGGGCGGAAGGTGGTGGCTGAGGTCTACGACCAGGAACGCTTTGATAACGGTGACCTTTCAGCGTAGACTTTGGATGACGCGTTCTGAAGGTGTCCATCACCATAGAACCACCTCCTTCAGATCAGAACTAACGGACTGGACCCAGCTGCTGTTTCTTCCAGAACTAGTTTCTCCTCTTGGTTTCCCTCTGACAGAACCTTTCTTAGACCCACTGGACTTCTTCAAAGCTGGCGGTCACAGGTCGGTTTTAGATCTGGGCCTTCTTGGGTTCTTGCTTCTGTTTAGAGACGAGCAGTAAACAAGCAGCTGCCACCCCAGTGGGGATGAACCACTGATCCAAAGAAGCTGCCACCCCAGTGGGGATGACCCACTGATCCAAAGCAGCTGCCATCCCATTGGGCCTTCTTTAGGTGGTTCTAGAGCTCAGCGATCTTGGTCCAGTCAGAACAACCTAAATGGATTCTCAAAACTTAATGAACAGAACCTTGTGGTGGGAAGTGTTCAGGCTGTGAAAAAAATGTCAATAAATGTTTTCCAGGTGTTTCAACAGTATGAAGCTGCTTTCTGATTGGCAGATGATTCTGTTCTTGCTCCCAGTTAAACAGTCACCACCATAACTAGAGTAGATGTTTGAGACCACTCTAACCAGTCCTTCTCTTCCAACAAGCACAGATCTAGACTTTAAGGGCAACGCTCAGCCTCCTTGCTGCTGGTCAACAGGTTATGCTGACCCACAGTACCTGAAGACCCAAAGGACCCGTTAACCCAAAGGACCCGTTAACCCAAAGGTTATGCTGACCCAAAGGACCCGTTGACCCAAAGGACCCGTTGACCCAAGGGACCCGTTGATTTAAAGGGCCCATTGATCCAAAGGTTATGCTGACCCACAGTACCTGTAGACCCAAAGGACCCGTTAACCTAAAGGACCCGTTAACCCAAAGGACCCGTTGACCCAAAGGACCCGTTGACCCAAAGGTTATGCTGACCCAAAGGACCCATTGACCCAAAGGACCCGTTAACCCAAAGGACCCGTTAACCCAAAGGACCCGTTGACCCAAAGGACCCGTTGACCCAAAGGTTATGCTGACCCAAAGGACCCGTTGACCCAAAGGACCCGTTGACCCAAAGGACCCGTTGACCCAAAGGACCCGTTGACCCAAAGGACCCGTTGACCCAAAGGACCCGTTGATTTAAAGGGCCCATTGATCCAAAGGTTATGCTGACCCACAGTACCTGTAGACCCAAAGGACCCGTTGACCCAAAGGTTATGCTGACCCAAAGGACCCGTTGACCCAAAGGACCTGTTGACCCAAAGGACCCGTTGACCCAAAGGACCCGTTGACCCAAAGGACCCGTTGACCCAAAGGACCTGTTGATTTAAAGGGCCCATTGATCCAAAGGTTATGCTGACCCACAGTACCTGTAGACCCAAAGGACCCGTTGACCTAAAGGACCCATTGACCCAAAGGTTATGCTGACCCAAAGGACCCGTTGACCCAAAGGACCCGTTGACCCAAAGGACCCGTTGACCCAAAGGACCCGTTGACCCAAAGGACCCGTTGACCCAAAGGTTATGCTGACCCAAAGGACCCGTTGACCCAAAGGACCCGTTGACCCAAAGGTTATGCTGACCCAAAGGACCCGTTGACCCAAAAGACCGGTTGACCCAAAGGACCCGTTGACCCAAAAGACTGGTTGACCCGAAGGACCCGAAGCACCCGCTGACCCAAAGGATCTGCTGACCCACAGGATCCACTGAACCAAAGGACTCGTTGGCTGTGTCTCAATTCGCAGGCTGCGTACTTGGTAGGACGCATTTTAAAGCCGGTGATGTCACAACGCTGCGCGGAGGCCGTCCCATTTGGCAAAAATTCTGAGGATGCTTAAAATGCAGCCTTAAAATGCGTCCTCCTTTTCCCCGAATTCTGAGGATGCATTGCTACCGTCCTTAGTGGCCTCGCCTCCCGCTAGATTTCCCGAGGTGCTTTGCGCGCTCTTTTTTTTTTTTTTTTTTAGTAGTTGAAGAAGAAGAAGAAGAAAGTCGGCTTTTCTTCAAATTACGGACAACCGAAAGCAGCAGCAGCGCCGACAGTAGTGCGGAGAACACCTTTAAATGTAAGTAGTTTGTTTTTTTGTTTTTTTTTATGAACATCTATTAAAATACATGACGGTAACGGAGCCACCGGGATGTGTAGGAGCAGCTAAAGCTAAAGCTAAGAGCTAACCTGTTGATACGTGATGTTCATCAACAATTAAAAGCCTTCATACAAATGTCACTATTTTTTATTTTAACCTACATCTCACTGTACTGATAGCCGTATCCCTCTCTAATCAGATCTATTTATTCTCATACAGTTTATTACAAAGTATTAGAGCTGTTAAAGCTTAATGCAGCTGAAGAAATAACATTAGTCCAGCTGTACTGGGCTGTTAATACTGCAAACGTTTTGTTTTAATACTCAATAACGTATAGTTTATTTACAGTACAGTATAATAAGGTTTAAAGTATAATTCACTTGAAGAACAATACAGGCGTAATTATACAGAGCAGTCATTTTGCCTTTTGACATAACAGAAATATGCTTTACATGTCATTTTATTCCAGGGAGCAGACAGAGGAGTGGATAAAATGACCACCTTATCATCGGGGCCAAAAATACTGCTGCAGTCGGATGGAGGGAAGAGTTGAGGCAGAATTCCATCTACATGTTGCATTTCTATGTAAAAGTCACACAAGTTAAAAGAAGTCCTGTTCAAACACCAACGTACAAATATAATCTTTTGATCACATCAAATGATGCTCAGATGCCACTTTTTGAGAATCTCATTTGTGATAGAAGTGATCCTAGTGTGGGACAACTTAAAAAAAAAATACAAAGTATGTTCAGGTTTGGATAATGTAATGAAACACACACACACCTATATATATATATATATATATATAGGTATGTGTGTGTTTGTAGGGAAATTACATCTTACATTTATTATATTCATGTTAATTTCCACTTTGAGTAAGCTTAAAAAGTAATCTCCAGGTTACCATTCCAAAGTCTTTTTCTGTAGAATTTCATCAATCGATCCAAATTATGAAACATTCCTTTTTTCTAGCTTTAAAGAAACACTACAGAAAATAGCATCTGTTGATACAAATTGTTTTCCTCTACTATAGGAATGCAAAGATCCAGGGACAGGGCAGCGGGTCAGTGGGAAGCCTACTGCTGCCACCTGGCCCTGGTTTGTCCTCATGGAGGAGGTATTAGGACAGAGGCCCTCTGTTGCCCCACCTGTCCTAATTGCCTCCATCCCTGAGGACACACCAGGGCTAGATGCTGCAGAGGCTGAGCAGCATCAGGGTGAAGATGAGGAAGAGAATGAGGATGAGAGAGGAGGGAAAGGAGGAAGAGAAGAAGGAGTGACGAGTTGGTGGATTTAATCAGGGAGGATATCAGATGTTATCAGTTATTATTTTTTTGGTGTTTTTTTTTTAACAAGTTGAGGTTCTGTGTTGCTGTTATTGTTAAATTAAATTATTGTTTATAAAAGTTATTGCTGTCGGTGTGTTCTTAAAGTATTTTAATCTTTTTACATGATCTGTTTCATCACTTCTTTATAATTTAAGTAAACTTAGAACAACATCTCAGTGACATCAGTTTATTTTTAGAGAAGCAAGTATTTAACAATAAACTATTAAAACATTTTTAACTATTGACATTAGATTTTAAAATTAACTACTACAACTATTTACAGAAGATAGAAATAAATTTTACTAGAGAACATATATATACAATTGTGACTGAGCAGGAGTCCCTGGTGGGGCTGCTGGACTGAATACGATGCCACACAGATGAGCTTGGAGTCTTCTGACTGCGAGTGGGACATCATCTGGAGGGTCGGGGGTGCCTCTCTCCACTGTTCACCACATCGTCCATCAGGGTTTGCAGGGCTGATCCAAACGATGGCTGCCATGTTACTAAAAATGTTAAAAAGATGCAGAAAAGAATGACTTTACTAAAACTGTTTTCATAACCCTGAAATAAGAACAGCTAAAATGTGATTCTACTTGCCATCTAAATGTAACGGTGGTCGGGTAGACCCTCCTCCAGGGTAGACCCTCCTCCAGGGCAGACCCTCCTCCAGGGCAGACACCTCGGCAGACAGCTGGTCCCTCCATGGAGCACCACTGACTGCCTCCTACACGTTCTCCCCCTCCTTATCCTCTGGCATGTCGTCCTCTGGGGCCGTGATGTCACCGGCTCCCAGGCAGATGTGCAGGACAGCACATGCTGTTATGACCTGTAGAAAAAATATTTACTTTTATTCAGTCATCTATCTTTTTTTCATTATCTTTATTACATGATTTATTAGAAATTAAATTTTACTTCATCTAGATCCACTATTTAACTTATTTTTTCGTTTTTATGTTTTGATTTTTTTATATATATATATAATTGCAAATAAAATCAGGCAGTAAGGGGATAACAATTTCGACAAAAAATGATTTATTTCTCAACAGTTTGGCTTCTCAACACAACATTAGTGATCGTGAAAGTAGTGATTTAAGTCAGTTATTTACAGGGTTTTTACTAGGGGTGTGCAAAATAATCGTGATGATGATGCATCGTGATTCTAATTTTCGTGATCTACTGCATCGATTCTTGATGCCAAGAATCGATTATTAATTTAAAAAAAATGAATAAATAAAATTGCATGAATGGTTGGCGAACATCAGCCAAAAACAAGTGTAATACAACTTCCAGTCCAGTAGATGTCGCTGCGGATGTGTTGACGCACGCTGCCTTGTGTCACAAGCATTTCCGGCCGCGGGATACTGTGCCGAGTCATTCAAGAACAAAACATGGAGGAGAAAATATTGCAATGCATCGCAATAATTCAAGTATCGTGATGCATCGTGATAGAATCGCATCGTGGCCTGTGAATCGTGATTCGAATCGAATCGTGACTTCTTTGGCAATACCCACCCCTAGTTTGTACACATTTAACTATTCAATTCAAATTAATAAAGTTACAAACAAATAAATTACAAACTTACAAATAAATATAAAATTTGATACTTAAACTTATTCATCAATCTGCTGACAAGCGTTTATTTAATAGCTGGTATATTCTGATCATTAGCAGGGCCCTGTGGGTTAGAATAATAGCAGGTAGATCTTACCTCTCCACTGCGCTCTGCCAGCCTGAGAAAAATCCGTCGCAGGTTTTGCTGCCGCCGAAGCCGTCAAAGCGACTCTCCTCCTCCAATAACAAGTAAATAAAAAAAATAAAAATTTCCATATCTATTTTTTTGTTGTTTCTTTCCGTATTTCTCGAGCTGTCGGATTTTGTTTCGCGCTGTGTTTGGGGTAAACGTGATGACGTCGTGTCGCAACCAGGAAGTGCTCCAAAGGCTAGACCGTCCCATTAACCAACGGCTGAGGATCCTCCGGAGCAGCCTACCAAGTCTGGGTCCTCCGGAGGCTAGGTAGGGTGCGTCCTCGGAAGTACGCAGCCTGCGAATTGAGACGCAGCCATATTGGCTCTGTTCGAAAACCTGGGCTGCATCCTCCAAGGAGGCGGTCTACCTAGACTGGATCCTCCAAGGACGCGGTCTACCTAGACTGGATCCTCCAAGGAGGCGGTCTACCTAGACTGGATCCTCCAATGACGCTGTCTACCTAGACTGGATCCTCCAAGGAGGCGGTCTACCTAGACTGCATCCTCCAAGGAGGCGGTCTACCTAGACTGGATCCTCCAAGGAGGCGGTCTACCTAGACTGGATCCTCCAAGGAGGCGGTCTACCTAGACTGGATCCTCCAAGGACGCGGTCTACCTAGACTGGATCCTCCAAGGAGGCGGTCTACCTAGACTGGATCCTCCAATGACGCTGTCTACCTAGACTGGATCCTCCAAGGAGGCGGTCTACCTAGACTGCATCCTCCAAGGAGGCGGTCTACCTAGACTGGATCCTCCAAGGAGGCGGTCTACCTAGACTGGATCCTCCAATGACGCTGTCTACCTAGACTGGATCCTCCAAGGAGGCGGTCTACCTAGACTGCATCCTCCAAGGAGGCGGTCTACCTAGACTGGATCCTCCAATGACGCTGTCTACCTAGACTGCATCCTCCAAGGAGGCGGTCTACCTAGACTGGATCCTCCAATGATGCTGTCTACCTAGACTGGATCCTCCAAGGAGGCGGTCTACCTAGACTGGATCCTCCAAGGAGGCGGTCTACCTAGACTGGATCCTCCAAGGAGGCGGTCTACCTAGACTGGATCCTCCAATGACGCTGTCTACCTAGACTGCATCCTCCAAGGAGGCGGTCTACCTAGACTGGATCCTCCAAGGACGCTGTCTACCTAGACTGCATCCTCCAAGGACGCGGTCTACCTAGACTGGATCCTCCAAGGACGCGGTCTACCTAGACTGGATCCTCCAAGGACGCGGTCTACCTAGACTGGATCCTCCAAGGACGCGGTCTACCTAGACTGGATCCTCCAAGGACGCTGTCTACCTAGACTGGATCCTCCAAGGACGCTGTCTACCTAGACTGGATCCTCCAAGGACGCGGTCTACCTAGACTGGATCCTCCAAGGACGCGGTCTACCTAGACTGGATCCTCCAAGGACGCGGTCTACCTAGACTGGATCCTCCAAGGACGCGGTCTACCTAGACTGGATCCTCCAAGGACGCTGTCTACCTAGACTGGATCCTCCAAGGACGCGGTCTACCTAGACTGGATCCTCCAAGGACGCGGTCTACCTAGACTGGATCCTCCAAGGACGCGGTCTACCTAGACTGGATCCTCCAAGGACGCGGTCTACCTAGACTGCATCCTCCAAGGACGCGGTCTACCTAGACTGCATCCTCCAAGGACGCGGTCTACCTAGACTGGATCCTTCGAAGTCCGTGAAAATAAGGAGACCGGAAGAGTTTTGGCTGTAAATTCGACCAGGTCTACCCTTCGGCGGGTTTTACCGCCGTATGCTCTGTTGCTTAGCAACCGTGAAAGTTGACACACAAAGCAGGAAGAGAATGAATACAGAAGTTTTCAAAACTGTTTGTTTACTTATTTTCTATTATAAAGTGAACAAAGACTGATTTAATCCAGAGTGGAATAAATGTTCCAACCACCGGGAGCAGGAACCAATCAAATCAAATGTAATGATAGAAACCTTAGTCAGTTAAATAACCTGCTGCTGTCATTCTGCACATCTCTGATGTTGCTGCTATTTTCAAATTACTGTAAAAATGTCCATAGCTGCATATTGGTTATTAATTCCCCAGTTTTATATTGTTAAAACACTTTACAGAATTTTATTGTTTATTTTTTAACTCTTCCCTATTATGTTATTCTTATACATTTTTCTAAGGTCCTCATTTGTGTGACCATTTTCAATAATCTTTCTGCTGCTGTAAATTTGCCCATTGTGGGACAATAAAGGGATTTTCTATTCTATTCTATAAAAGGGGTAGAAAGATATAAGTAAATCTAAACAATGTATCTACAAAATATATCTGCAAAATCTCTAATATTCAACAGCAAAAAAATCTTAGTTAAGCATGTTGTGCAAAACAGAAATAAAAAAATTTAACTATAAGATTTATAGTCCCCCCCCCTGCAGATCTATTAGAATCTGTCCTTAAATTCCAGCCAAACCCATTTAATCAGTAACAGATAAAAACCTTTAGATAAATCAAACATTACCGCCACATATCTGACTCTATAACCATTAAAACAACTATTTTCATTCATTTCAGACGGAACTATTCACTGACTGGATTATATTAAACTGAACTTCCAATTTTCACCACTGGTAGGCGCCAAGTAACCTTTCCTCTGATCACAGCTTGCTTGGTCTCGCAATGAATCCTGGGATATCCAAGGATAGCGAGGATACATCGGACCCGTCCTTCAAATCGGGCTAAAAGAAGGACGCATTTAAAGGCCGCATAACGAGGACTCTTGGAATCCGACCAGACCTCGGCACCGCGCTATGACGTCATCGTCCTTCAAATCTGGCCTTCTAAGGACGACTCCTAGGTTTTCGAACAGAGCAATTAATACAGGAAGTGATCAGTCATCTTAATACAGGAAGTGATCAGTCATCATATTAATACAGGAAGTGATCAGACATCATGTTAATACAGGAAGTGATCAGACATCATATTAATACAGGAAGTGATCAGATGTCATATTAATACAGGAAGTGATCAGCCAATCATATTAATACAGGAAGTGATCAGATGTCATATTAATACAGGAAGTGATCAGCCAATCATATTAATAAAGGAAGTGATCAGTCATCATGTTAATACAGGAAGTGATCAGTCATATTAATACAGGAAGTGATCAGATGTCATATTAATACAGGAAGTGATCAGCCAATCATATTAATACAGGAAGTGATCAGATGTCATATTAATACAGGAAGTGATCAGCCAATCATATTAATACAGGAAGTGATCAGACATCATGTCAATACAGGAAGTGATCAGATCTCATATTAATACAGGAAGTGATCAGCCAATCATATTAATACAGGAAGTGATCAGTCATCATTTTAATACAGGAAGTGATCAGACATCATGTTAATACAGGAAGTGATCAGATGTCATATTAATACAGGAAGTGATCAGCCAATCATATTAATACAGGAAGTGATCAGACATCATATTAATACAGGAAGTGATCAGACATCACATTAATACAGGAAGTGATCAGTCATTTTAATACAGGAAGTGATCAGACATCATATTAATACAGGAAGTGATCAGACATCATATTAATACAGGAAGTGATCAGTCATTTTAATACAGGAAGTGATCAGACATCATGTTAATACAGGAAGTGATCAGATGTCATATTAATACAGGAAGTGATCAGCCAATCATATTAATACAGGAAGTGATCAGACATCATATTAATACAGGAAGTGATCAGACATCATATTAATACAGGAAGTGATCAGCCAATCATATTAATACAGGAAGTGATCAGATGTCATATTAATACAGGAAGTGATCAGCCAATCATATTAATACAGGAAGTGATCAGCCAATCATATTAATACAGGAAGTGATCAGACATCATGTTAATACAGGAAGTGATCAGCCAATCATATTAATACAGGAAGTGATCAGTCATCATTTTAATACAGGAAGTGATCAGACATCATTTTAATACAGGAAGTGATCAGTCATCATGTTAATACAGGAAGTGATCAGATGTCATATTAATACAGGAAGTGATCAGCCAATCATATTAATACAGGAAGTGATCAGATGTCATATTAATACAGGAAGTGATCAGCCAATCATATTAATACAGGAAGTGATCAGACATCATATTAATACAGGAAGTGATCAGACATCATATTAATACAGCAAGTGATCAGCCAATCATATTAATACAGGAAGTGATCAGCCAATCATATTGATACAGGAAGTGATCAGACATCATATTAATACAGGAAGTGATCAGCCAATCATATTGATACAGGAAGTGATCAGACATCATATTAATACAGGAAGTGATCAGTCATCATATTAATACAGGAAGTGATCAGTCATCATTTTAATACAGGAAGTGATCAGTCATCATTTTAATACAGGAAGTGATCAGTCATCATGTTAATACAGGAAGTGATCAGATGTCATATTAATACAGGAAGTGATCAGCCAATCATATTAATACAGGAAGTGATCAGATGTCATATTAATACAGGAAGTGATCAGACATCATATTAATACAGGAAGTGATCAGCCAATCATATTAATACAGGAAGTGATCAGCCAATCATATTGATACAGGAAGTGATCAGACATCATATTAATACAGGAAGTGATCAGTCATCATATTAATACAGGAAGTGATCAGTCATCATTTTAATACAGGAAGTGATCAGTCATCATTTTAATACAGGAAGTGATCAGTCATCATGTTAATACAGGAAGTGATCAGATGTCATATTAATACAGGAAGTGATCAGCCAATCATATTAATACAGGAAGTGATCAGATGTCATATTAATACAGGAAGTGATCAGACATCATGTTAATACAGGAAGTGATCAGATGTCATATTAATACAGGAAGTGATCAGCCAATCATAATAATACAGGAAGTGATCAGACATCATGTTAATACAGGAAGTGATCAGATGTCATATTAATACAGGAAGTGATCAGCCAATCATATTAATACAGGAAGTGATCAGACATCATATTAATACAGGAAGTGATCAGACATCATGTTAATACAGGAAGTGATCAGATGTCATATTAATACAGGAAGTGATCAGCCAATCATATTAATACAGGAAGTGATCAGACATCATGTTAATACAGGAAGTGATCAGCCAATCATATTAATACAGGAAGTGATCAGTCATCATTTTAATACAGGAAGTGATCAGACATCATATTAATACAGGAAGTGATCAGCCAATCATATTAATACAGGAAGTGATCAGTCATCATTTTAATACAGGAAGTGATCAGTCATCATTTTAATACAGGAAGTGATCAGTCATCATGTTAATACAGGAAGTGATCAGATGTCATATTAATACAGGAAGTGATCAGCCAATCATATTAATACAGGAAGTGATCAGATGTCATATTAATACAGGAAGTGATCAGCCAATCATATTAATACAGGAAGTGATCAGACATCATATTAATACAGGAAGTGATCAGACATCATATTAATACAGGAAGTGATCAGCCAATCATATTGATACAGGAAGTGATCAGACATCATATTAATACAGGAAGTGATCAGCCAATCATATTGATACAGGAAGTGATCAGACATCATATTAATACAGGAAGTGATCAGTCATCATATTAATACAGGAAGTGATCAGTCATCATTTTAATACAGGAAGTGATCAGTCATCATTTTAATACAGGAAGTGATCAGTCATCATGTTAATACAGGAAGTGATCAGATGTCATATTAATACAGGAAGTGATCAGCCAATCATATTAATACAGGAAGTGATCAGATGTCATATTAATACAGGAAGTGATCAGACATCATATTAATACAGGAAGTGATCAGACATCATATTAATACAGGAAGTGATCAGATGTCATATTAATACAGGAAGTGATCAGCCAATCATAATAATACAGGAAGTGATCAGACATCATGTTAATACAGGAAGTGATCAGATGTCATATTAATACAGGAAGTGATCAGCCAATCATATTAATACAGGAAGTGATCAGACATCATATTAATACAGGAAGTGATCAGACATCATGTTAATACAGGAAGTGATCAGATGTCATATTAATACAGGAAGTGATCAGTCATCATATTAATACAGGAAGTGATCAGTCATCATTTTAATACAGGAAGTGATCAGTCATCATTTTAATACAGGAAGTGATCAGTCATCATGTTAATACAGGAAGTGATCAGATGTCATATTAATACAGGAAGTGATCAGCCAATCGTATTAATACAGGAAGTGATCAGATGTCATATTAATACAGGAAGTGATCAGACATCATGTTAATACAGGAAGTGATCAGATGTCATATTAATACAGGAAGTGATCAGCCAATCATAATAATACAGGAAGTGATCAGACATCATGTTAATACAGGAAGTGATCAGATGTCATATTAATACAGGAAGTGATCAGCCAATCATATTAATACAGGAAGTGATCAGACATCATATTAATACAGGAAGTGATCAGACATCATGTTAATACAGGAAGTGATCAGATGTCATATTAAAACAGGAAGTGATCAGCCAATCATATTAATACAGGAAGTGATCAGACATCATGTTAATACAGGAAGTGATCAGCTTATCATATTAATACAGGAAGTGATCAGACATCATATTAATACAGGAAGTGATCAGATGTCATATTAATACAGGAAGTGATCAGCCAATCATAATAATACAGGAAGTGATCAGACATCATGTTAATACAGGAAGTGATCAGATGTCATATTAATACAGGAAGTGATCAGCCAATCATAATAATACAGGAAGTGATCAGACATCATGTTAATACAGGAAGTGATCAGATGTCATATTAATACAGGAAGTGATCAGCCAATCATATTAATACAGGAAGTGATCAGACATCATGTTAATACAGGAAGTGATCAGACATCATGTTAATACAGGAAGTGATCAGATGTCATATTAATACAGGAAGTGATCAGACATCATGTTAATACAGGAAGTGATCAGCCAATCATATTAATACAGGAAGTGATCAGACATCGTGTTAATACAGGAAGTGATCAGATGTCATATTAATACAGGAAGTGATCAGCCAATCATAATAATACAGGAAGTGATCAGACATCATGTTAATACAGGAAGTGATCAGATGTCATATTAATACAGGAAGTGATCAGCCAATCATATTAATACAGGAAGTGATCAGACATCATATTAATACAGGAAGTGATCAGACATCATATTAATACAGGAAGTGATCAGACATCATATTAATACAGGAAGTGATCAGCCAATCATATTAATACAGGAAGTGATCAGATGTCATATTAATACAGGAAGTGATCAGCCAATCATATTAATACAGGAAGTGATCAGACATCATATTAATACAGGAAGTGATCAGACATCATATTAATACAGGAAGTGATCAGACATCATGTTAATACAGGAAGTGATCAGCCAATCATATTAATACAGGAAGTGATCAGACATCATGTTAATACAGGAAGTGATCAGCCAATCATATTAATACAGGAAGTGATCAGACATCATATTAATACAGGAAGTGATCAGTCATCATATTAATACAGGAAGTGAGAACTACTAGTAAACAAGTGGATTCAGTCCACAAAGAAAAGATGCCGTTAAAAGAAGGAGTCCTGAATAGTGGAAGATATAAAAGGAGCCTCCGTATAAAAGGAAAAGTCTAGTGAGAACATCCCAGATGAAGTGGTGGCGCTTCTGTGCAAAACTGATTCTCTTTGAAAGATGGATGAAGAGGCGAATGTTGTCCACAGGGTGGAAAGGTGCAGAACAGAGACAGGCGGATCATTATTCTGTCTGAGAGACGAGCTGTGAGAGACGACATCTGGAGGAGAACTAAAACTTCTCCCATTTGCAAAGAAGAAGGAGTTTGCTTCTCTGAAGATTTGAGCCCAGAGGATTGGAAAGCCAGGCGCTGAGGAACAGCTGGAAAAGCAAGGAAAGAAGGAAAAGCTGCGGGATTCAGAGGCCCGTTTGGATTCATTATGGAACAACTGGAAAAGCAAGGAGAACTGATGTGGAGTTAACATGGAAAGGTAGCAGACAGTTCTATTAAAGGACCTCTCTCTCAATGTTCACTCTCCTAAACCTTTGCGTGTTCATGGCTTCTAATTTTAGTTAAACAATGATATTTCTTTTGGTTCGTTTATCACAAGCGGACTAAAAGACTTAAACGGAAAGCAGTTGTTTTGTTTTGCAAAGGACAACAAGCAGCAAACTGCACCTTTCTACAGGAAACTCCTTCTGATGCATCTGATGGCAGCGATGGGGAGATAAAACTCTCTGCAGTCAGGGACAAACAGGTCGGCTGGAGTCGCCGTTTGCTTTCCAGATGTTCTGCTCAGATTGTGACTGAAAAAGCTGATAAAGATGGACTTTGGATAGCCTGTGTTTTAGAAGCTGATGATGTTCCAATAGTTAAACGTTTATGGATATAATAATGATCATGTTGTTTGATATAACTATGGTTATTGCAGAATTTACTGCCAGGTTTCCTACGGACTATATTATAGTTGGAGGAGGTTTAAACTCAGCTCCAGATCAATATCTGGATCGATGGCCTTCAGTGCAGAAAAAATGAATCCTATTCTTAAAGAATTAGTTAATAACAGGAAATAGTTGGATACCTGGAGAGCGTAGACAGTTCACCTGGACAGACCTACTGGTCAAAGTAAATCACCTATTGACTATTGGCTGATCTCTGCAGCAGAGAATGCTAAAGCTGTCCTCTAAGACAGATATGACAAACCTTTTGCTTTTGGTTTCTGAATTTTGTCCAAGGAAAGATTTAGAAGGTTGATCTCCTGTTTAAATTCAGACCAGAACGGTTTAGCTTTTCCACAGCTGCATTTATGTATATAACATTTTAAAGTAGTGATAATGGGATTAGTAAGATATTCATCTTTTTTATTTTCAGATAAAAACCATATAAGACGGTTTGTGATGAGAAGGAGGCGTGTTTATGAGTTTACCAGTCAGTAGAGCAAAGATTCACAAAGTTATCTGATAGGTTGACAGAGAAAGACAATCTGTGCTGTTGTTTCGCTTTCCTTACACATATAGCAGTTACCTCATTTCATTTTAAATCTATTTCTGATCAGATCATTTGAGGGCTAAATATCATGTAGAGTTTTAAAATGTATTTCTTTATATTTTGGTGGGAGCTCCAATTTTAAAAACTTTGCCATTAAATGTATTTGGTCTATCTTTTCATAGTTATCCATAAACCAGTCCAGGGTTTGTCTGTTTTACTAAATGTTGCCTTAAAAACTTATTATTGCATTTTTTATCTAGTAAATCTAAACCATTTATTACAATATTCTGTAATTTCATCACTTGCTTTCTATCATAATTGTTTTTTATGAGCTGAATAAATACATTTGGTATTATTTTCATCATGTTTCCATAAGATTAGATTATATTTATGAATTAAATCTTCATATGTATTGCCATAATCATCCAATAAATGACTAATTGACCAGATCACTGACTGAGCTGCAGAGATGCAGGAGAGAGAAAGTTCCACAAAGTACACTCCTGCAGTCCTTCACCAGTCATGGCAGAGCAGACAGACGGACGTCTCTCCTCAGAGCAGACAGACGGACGTCTCTCCTCAGAGCAGACGGACGGCTCTCCTCAGAGCAGACGGACGGACGGCTCTCCTCAGAGCAGACGGACGGACGTCTCTCCTCAGAGCAGACGGACGGCTCTCCTCAGAGCAGACGGACGTCTCTCCTCAGAGCAGACGGACGTCTCTCCTCAGAGCAGACGGACGGACGTCTCTCCTCAGAGCAGACGGACGGCTCTCCTCAGAGCAGACGGACGGACGGCTCTCCTCAGAGCAGACGGACGGCTCTCCTCAGAGCAGACGGACGGACGTCTCTCCTCAGAGCAGACGGACGGACGTCTCTCCTCAGAGCAGACGGACGGACGTCTCTCCTCAGAGCAGACGGACGGACGTCTCTCCTCAGAGCAGACGGACGGACGGCTCTCCTCAGAGCAGACAGACGGACGTCTCTCCTCAGAGCAGACGGACGGACGTCTCTCCTCAGAGCAGACGGACGTCTCTCCTCAGAGCAGACGGACGGACGTCTCTCCTCAGAGCAGACGGACGTCTCTCCTCAGAGCAGACGGACGGACGGCTCTCCTCAGAGCAGACGGCCCGGCCTCCTCAAAAGCAGAAAAGAGGGAACGTCTCTCCCCAGAGCAGAGGGAAGGGTCTCTCCTCAGAGCAAGGGACGTCCCCTCCCCCAAGAGCCGACACGTCTCTCCCAGAGCAACGGACGGCCCGTCTTTTCCCAGAGCAGCCCGGCCCGGCTCCCCCCCCAGAGCAAACGGACGGACCCCTTCTCCTCAAGCAGACGGACGGCTTTTCCCCCCTCAAGAAAGGACGGAAAACGTCCTCCTCAGGGGCAGAGGGACGGACGTCCCCCAAAGAGAAAGCGGAGGGACGGCTCTCCTCAGAGCAGACGGACGGACGTCTCTCCTCAGAGCAAAACGGACGGACGGCTCTCCTCAGAGCAACAGACAGACGTCTCTCCTCAGAGCAGGGGAGGGACGTCCCCCTCCCCAGAGCAGCCCGGCCGTCTCTCCTCAGAGCAGAGGGGACGGACGTCTCTCCTCAAGCAGAGGGAGGGCCTCCTCAGAGCAACGACGCCCTCCCCTCAACAGACGGACGGAAACGTCTCCCCTCAAGCAAAACGGACCCCTCTCCTCAAGCAGACGGACGGAGTCTCTCCTCAGGGGCCAAGGGACGGACGGCTCCCCTTTCAGAGCGGGAACCGGACGGACGCCCTTTTCCTCCCTCAAAAGCAGACGGAGGGAGGGGCTCCCCTCAGACAAAACGACGGACGTCCCTCCCAGAGCAAAAACGGCCCGTCCTCCTCAGAGCAGACGGACGGAGGGTTTCTCCTCAAGCAGAGGGCCCTCTTTCCTCAAAAGCAGGGACGGACGGACGGCTCCCTCAAGAAAGACAGACGGACGCTCCCTCAGAGCAGACGGAGGCTCTCCTCAGAAAAGGAAAACGGAGGGAAACGCTCCCCTTTCAAGCAAAACGGACGCCCTCCCCCAGAGCAGCAGGGAAAACGGAGGGCCCCCCTCAGAGCAGACAGACGGCATCCTCCCCCAGAGCAGACGGCCCGGGACCTCTCCTCAGAGCAGACAACGGACGTTTTCTCCTCAGACAGCCCGGACGGCGTCTTCCTCAGAGCAAAACGGACGGACGTCCCTCCCAGAGCAGAGGGAAACGGCTCTCCTCAGGGGGCAGACGAGGGACGGCTCCCCTCAAGGAAAACCCCGACGGCTCCCCCTCAGAGCAGAGGGACGGACGTCTCCCCTCCAACCCCAACGGACGGAGGGCCTCTCCTCAGAAGAAAGACAGCCCGGACTTCCCCTCAGGGGCAGACGGAGGGCTCCCCCTCGAGCAGACGGAGGGAGGGCTCTCCCAGAGCAAAAACGGCCCGGCTCCCCTCAAGAAAGACGGACGGACGTCTCTCCCCAGAGCAGACGGAGGGACCGGCTCTCCCCCCCCCAGAGCAACGGACGGACTCCCCCCTCAGAGCAGACGGAGGGCCCTTTTTCCTCAGGGGAAAAAAAAAGACGGACGTCTTTTCCTCAGAGCAGACGGACGGACTCTCTCCTCAAGCAGACGGCCCGGGACTCTCTCCTCAAGCAGACAAAACGGGCCCCTTCTCTCCCTCGAGCAGAGGGACGGACGCCCCCTCCCTCAGAGCAACAAAGGGACGCTCTCCTCAAGGGCAGACGGACGGACGCCCTTTTTCCTCGGGGCAGAAAGACGCCCCTCCTCAAGCAACAGAGGGACGCCCTCTCCCCAGAGCAGACAGACGGACGTCTCCCCCAAGCAACGGACGGAACGTCTCTCCTGGGGGCAGAAAGACGCCCTCTCCTCAAGCAAAACAGACGGACCCTCCCAGAGCAGACGGAACAACTTTTTCCCCTCAGAGAAGCCCGGAGGGACGTCTCTCCTCAAGCAGAGGGAAAGGGAAACGTCTCTCCTCAGAGCAGACGGCCCGGCCCCCCCCTCAGAGAAGACGGACGGAGGGCCTCTCCCTCAAAAGCAACACGGCCTCCTCAGAAGCAAGGGAAGGGACGTTCTCCTCAGAGCAGACGGACAAAAACGGCTCCCCCTCAAAGCAAAAAGACAACGTCTCTCCCCCAAGAGCAAGGAACGTCTCTCCTCAAGCAGACGGAGGGAAACGGCCCCCTCCTCAGAGCAAAGGACGGACGTTTTCCCTCAAGCAAATGGACGGACGGCTCTCCTCAGAGCAGACAGACAAACGTCTCTCCTCAGAGCAAAAGGGAAACTTTCTCTCCTAAAGGCAGACGGACGGACGGCTCTCCCAGAGCAGAGGGGACGTCTCTCCTCAGACGGGGACGGCCCGACGGCTCCCCCTCAGAGCAACAGAGGGCCCGTCTCCCCCCTCAGAGCAGACGGACGGACGTCTCTCCCAGAGAAACCCGGAGGGAACTCTCTCCTCAGAGCAGAGGGGAAAACCTTCTCCCAGAGCAAAACGGACAAAAGGGCTCCCCTTTCAAGCGACAACGGACGTCCCCCCTCAACAGAGGGAGGGAACGTCCCCCTCAGAGAAAGGACGGACGGACGTTTTCTCCTCAGAGCAGACGGACGGCTCTCCTCAGAGCGGGACAGAGGGAAACGTCTCTCCTCAGAGCAGACAGACGGACGTCTCTCCTCGGAAAGCAACAGAGGGACGTCTTCCTAAAAAGCAAGGGCGGCTCTCCTCAAGCAAAACGGACGGACGTCTCTCCTAAAGAGCAACGGACGCTCCCCAGAGCAACAGCCCGGACGTCCTCCTCAGAGCAGACGGACGGACGCTCCCCTTTTCAAGCAAACAAGGGAACGTCTCCCCCCCAACCCAGAGGGACGGACGCTCCCCTTCGGGGGGCAGAAAAAACGTCTCACCCTCAGAGCAGAAAACCGGACGTCCTCCTCAGACCCGACAGCCCAAACGTCTCCCCTCCCCCAAGAGAACGGAGGGACGTCTCCCCCTTTCGGGGCAGAAAGACGTCTCTCCTCAAGAAAGACAGACGGACTTCCCCCTTTCCCTCAGAGCAGAGGGAAACAAAACGTCTCCCCCCTCAGAGCAAACCAAAAAGGGCCCTTTTCTCCCCCAGAGCGAACGGAGGGGACGCTCTCCCAAGCAGCGGACCTCTCCTCAGAGCAAAACGGAGGGAACGGCTCTCCTCGGGAGCAAAACCGACGGCCCCTCAGAGCAGACGGACGGACGTCCCCTCCTCAGAGAAAGACGGAGGGAAAACGGCTCTCCCCCAGAGCAGCCCCGGGACGGACGCCCCCTCCTCAAGCAAGGGACGTCCCTCCTCGAGCAGACGGAGGGACGGCTCTCCCCCCTAAAGGAGCAGGAACGGAGGGACGGCCTCCTCAAGCGGGAGGGACGGACTTCCCCTCCCCTCAAGCAGATGGCGGACGGCCTCCTCAAAAGCAAAACAGAGGGCCCGTCTCTCCTCAAGAAACCCGGCCCTCTCCCCCCAAACAGACGACGGACGCTCTCCTCAGAGAAAGAGGGCCCGTCTTTTCCTCAGGGGCAGAGGGAAAACGGACGGCTCCCCTCAAGCGGGACAGCCCGGACGTCTCTCCTCAAGCAACGGACGGCCCGTCTCCCCCCTAAAACAGACGGACGGACGCCCTCTCCTCAAGCAGAGGGGGGGGGCACTCTCCCTCAGAGCAAAAAGGGACGGCCCGGCTCCCTCAGAGCAGTACAAAAACGGACGTCCCCTCCTAAAGAGCAAAAACGGACGGACGCCCTCCTCAGACAAGAGGACGGACGTCCTCCTCAGGCAAAAGGGAGGGCCCTCTCCTCAAAACCCAGACAGCCCGGACGTCCTCCTCAGAGCAGAAAACCCGGATTTCCCCTCCTCAGAGCAGACAGAGGGAAACCGTCTCCCCCTCAAGAAAGCCGGAACGGCTTTTTCCTCAGAGCAGACGGAGGGGACGTCCTCCTCAGAGCAAAACGGACGGCTCTCCTCAGACCCAACAACGGACTTCTCCCTCAGAGCAGACGGACGGTCCCCCTCCTCAGAGCAAGGGACGGCTCCCCCTCAGAGCAGACGGAGCCCTCTCCTAGAGCAAAACGGGGGGGGGGGCCCCTCCCCCGGGCAGAGGGACGTCTCCCTCAGAGCAGACGGACGTCTCTCCTAAAGGCAGACGGACGCCCTCTCCTCAGGGGCAAGGGAACGGCACGTCCTCCCCAGAGAAAAACGGACGGCCTCCTCAGGCAACGGAGGGACGGCTCTCCTCAGGGCAAAACGGACGGAGGGCCCTCTCCTCAGAGCAGACAGAGGACGCCCTCTCCCAGAGCAGACGGAGGGACGCCCTCTCCTCAAGCAGACAGAGGGACGTCCCCCTCAAAAGAAAGACAGAGGGAACCCCTCTCCCAAGCAAAGGGAACGGCTCTTTTTCAAGCAGAGGGAGGGACGGCCTCCTCAGAGCAGACGGACGGCTCTCCTAAGAGAAAGGACAAAGGGACGCCCTCTCCTCAGAGCAGACGGAGGGACGGCTCTCCCCCAGAGCAGCCCGACGGAGGGGGGGGGGGTTTCCCCTCCCTCAGAGCAGACGGACGCCCTCTCCTCAGAGCAGACGGACGGACGGCTCCCCTCAGAGAAAGGGGACGGACGGCCTCCCCAAGCAGCCCGGACGGACTCTCTCCTCAGAGCAAAAAAGGGGGGGACGGACGGCCCTCCTCAGAGAAACCAGACGGACGCTCCCCTCAGAGACAACGGACGCCCTTCCCCTCGGGAGCGGAGGGAAAAGACGGTCCCTCAGACAGACGGACGTCTCCTCCTCAGATAGAAGGGGACGGCCTCTCCTCAAGCAGACAGAGGGCCCGTCTCTCTCCTCAAAAAGCAAAAACGGACGGACCCCTCCCCCCAGAGCAGACAAAACGGAGGGTCTTTTTCCCTCAAGCAACGGACGGACTCCTCCTCAGAGCCCCCGGACGGAACCCCTCCCTCAAGCAGACGGACGTCCCCCTCAAACCCAGACGGACGGAGGGCCCCTCCTCAGACCCGACAGAACGGACGTCTCTCCTCAGAGCAGACGGACGTCTCTCCCCCCAAAAGCAGACGGACGGACGTCTCTCCCAAGCAGACGGAGGGCTCTCCCTCAGAGCATACAGAGGACGCCCTTTTCCCTAAAGGCAGACGGAGGGACGTCTCCCCCTTCAAGCAGACAACGGACGTCTCCCCTCAGATGCAGACGACGGAGGGCCTCCTCAAGCAGACAGAGGGACGTCTCCCCCAAAGAGCAACAGAGGGACGTCTCCCCCTCAGAGCAAAAACCAGAGGGAAACGTCTCTCCTCAGAGAAAGACGACGGTTTCTCCTCAAAGCAGAGGAGGGACGCTCTCCTCAGAGAAAAACGGAGGGCTCTCCTCAGACCCAGACAAAAACGGACGTTTTTCCTCAAAAGCGGGCCCGGCCCGTCCCCTCCTCGAGCGGGACGGACGGACGGCCTCCTCAAAGCAGACAGCCCGGCCCGCCCTCTCTCCCCTCAAGCAGACGGACGGACCCCCCTCCCTCAAAGCAAAAAGGAACGGAGGGCTCCCCCTCAGAGCAGAGGGACGGCTCTCCTAAAGGCAAAACCGGCCCGGACGGCTCCCTCAGAGCAGACAGACGGACGTCCCCTCCTCAAGCAGACGGACCTCTCCTCAAGCAAGGACGGACGGACGTCTCCCCCTCAGAGCAAAACGGAGGGCTCCCCCCTCAGAGCAGAAAACCCGGACGTCTCTCCCAGAGCAACGGACGTTTTCTCCTCAGAGCAAAACACGGCTCCCCCCTTAAGAGCAAACGGACGGCTCTCCTCAAGCAACAGGGAAACCGGTTTCCCCCCTCAGAGCAGACGGCCCCGGCTCCCTCAGAGCAAAACGGACGGCTCCCCCCTCAGACCCAACCCGGGAACGGACGCTCTCCTCAAGCAGAGGGAAACGGAGGGGCTCTCCTCAGAGAAGAAACGGACGGTTTCTCCTCAGGGCAGGGGACGTCTCCCCCTCGGGGCAGAGGGACGTCTCTCCTCAGAGCAGACGACTTCCCCCACCGAGACAGGGGAAACTCTCTCCCTCAAAAGCAGACGGACGGACGTCTCTCCTCGGGAGCACAAAAAAGGGCTCCCCCTCAGAGAACGGACACGGCTCCCCCTCGGGAGCAGAGGGAAAACGGACGTTTTCTCCTAGGCAGAAAAAACGTCCTCCTCAGAGCGGGACAGACGGAGGGCCCCTCCCAGAGCAGAGGGAGGGACGGCTCCCCCCTCAAGCAAAACGGACGGAAGGGCTCTCCCCCAAGGGAAAAAGAGCCCCGGACGGACTCTCTCCTCAGAGCAGACGGAGGACGGCTCCCCCCGAGCAAAAAAACGGACGTCCCCTCCCCAGAGCAGACGGACGGACGGCTCTCCTAAAGAGAAAGACAGACGGACGCTCCCCTCAGAGCAAAAAGACGTCTCTCCCAGAGCAGCCCGGGACGGACGTCTCCCCTCAGAGCAGAAAGAGTCTCCCCCCAAAGCAAAACAGACGTCCCCCCTCGGGGCCCGGAAAGACGTCTCTCCCCAGAGAAAACAAAACGGCCCGTCTCTCCTCAAGAAAGGGGAAATGGACCTCTCCTCAGAAGCAAGGGCGGACGCTCTCCTCAAGCAGAAGGGGACGGAGGGCCCCCCTCAGAGCAGACAAGGGAAACGTCTCTCCTCAAGAGAAAGACGTCTCTCCTCAGAGCAGACGGACGGACGTCTCCCCCTCAGAGCAGAAAGCCCCTCTCCTCAGAAAAGACAGACGCCTCTCCTCAGGGCAGAAAAACGTCCCTCCTCAGAGCAAAAGGGAGGGAAACGTCCCCTCCTCAAAGCAGAGGACGGGACGTCCCCCCTCAGAGCAGACGGACGGACTTCTCTCCTCAGAGAAAACGGACAAAAGGGCCTCTCCTCAGGGGGGCAACAGAACGGACGTCTCTCCTCAGAGCAAAAGACCTCCCTCAGAGCAGACAGACGTCTCTCCTAAAAAGGGCAAAAAAGACGTCTCCCTAAAAGGGGAAAGACGGACGTCCCCCTTTCCTCAGAGCAGAGGGACAAAACGTCCCCCTCCTCAGAGAAAAAACGGACGGACGTCCCCTCCTCAGAGCAGACGGAGGGAAACGCTCTCCTCAGAGCAGAAAAGACGGACGGCTCTCCTCAGAGCAGAAAAGACGGACTCTCTCCTCAGAAGCAAAAAGGGAAACGGCTCTCCCTCAGAGCAGACGGAGGGACTTCACCCCTTTCAAGCAGACGGAACTTTTCTCTCCTCAGAGCAAAAAAACGGACGGACGGCTCCCTCAAGCAGACAGCCCGGACTCTTTTCCTCAGAGCAGACGGAGGGAAACGGCCCCCCTTCAGAGCAGACGGAGGGAAACGGCTCTCCTCAGAGCAGACGGACGGACGGCTCTCCTCAGAGCAGACAAAACGGACTTTCCTCCTAGAGCAGAGGGACGTCTCTCCCCAGAGAAAAGGAACGAGGGAAACGGCTCTCCTCAAGAAAGAGGGAGGGAAACCTCTCTCCCCAAGCAGAGGGACGTCTCACCCAGAGCAAAGGGAAGGGAACGCTCCCCAAAACAAGGACGGCCGCCCTCTCCTAACAGACGGCGTTTTCCTCCTCAGACAGACGGACGGCGGCTCTCCCGGGGCAACGGACCGGACTCTCTCCTCAGAGCAACGGACGGACGTCTCTCCTCAGAGCAAGGGACGGAGGGCCCTCTCCTCAAAGCAGACAGACGGACGCTCTCCTCAGAGCAGAGGGACAAACGTCTCTCCTCAAGCAACGGACAAACGGCCCCTCCTCAAAGAAAAGACGGAGGGGCTCCCCTCAAAACAAAAGGGAGGGAAACGTCTCCCCTCAGAGCAAAACGGAGAGGAGGGCCCCCCTCCCTCAGAGCGGGACAAAACGGACTTTCCTCCCAGGGGCAAAACGGAGGGGACGTCCTCCCCTCAGAGCAGACGGACGTCCTCTCCTCAAGCAAAACAGACGGACGTCTTTTCCCTCAAAAGCAGACAACGGACGGTTTCCCTCAAGCAGCAAACGGACGTCCCCTCCCAGAGCAAGGGAAACGCCCGGCTCTCCTCAAGCAGACACGCCCTCTCCTCAAGCAACGGACGGACGGCTCTCCCTCTGGGCGGGACGACGGACTCTCTCCCTCAGAGCGGGACGGACGTCTCCCCTCAGAGCAAAACGGACGGACGGCTCCCCCTAAAGACCCGACGGGACGACCCCTCTCCTCAAGCAGAGGGCCCGGCTCTCCTCAAGAAACGGACGCTCCCCCTCAGAGCAGAGAAGGGCCCTCTCCTCAGAGAAAAGACGGACGGCCTCCTCAGAGCAAAAGGGAAAGGGCCTCTCCTAGAGCAGGGGCCGGGCTCTCCTCAGAGCAGACGGCCCGTCTCTCCCCCAAGCAGCCGGACGTCTTTTTCCCCCTTTCCCAGAAGAGGGACGTCTCTCCTCAGGGCAGAGGGGACGGCCCCGTCTCTCCTCAGAGCAAAGACGGCTCCCCCTCAGAGCAGAAGGGACGGACGTCTCTCCTCAGAGCAAAACCGGACGGACTTCTCTCCTCAGAGCAGAGAGGAGGGGAACCCGCCTCCCTCATAGCAAAAGGGAAACGGACGCCCTCCCTTTCAGACAGACGGAGGGAAACGGCTTTTCCCTCAGAGCAAAAACAACGGACGTCCTCCCTCCTCAAAAGGCAGAGGGAACGGACGGCTCTCCTCAGAGCAGACGGGCCCGGACGCTCCCCCTTCAGAGCAGACGGAGGGAACGTCTCTCCTCAGAGCAAAACGGAGGAGTCCCCTCCTCAAAAGCAGCGGAGGGAAACGCTTCTCCTCAAGCAGAAAAGAGGGGGAACGCCCTCTCCTCAGAGCAGACAACGGACTTTTTCTCCCCCGAGCAAGGGGACGGACGACCCCTCAGACAGGACGACGGACGTCTCCCCCTCAGAGCGGGAAAAGGAAACCGTCTCTCCTCAAAAGGCAGAAACGGAGGGAAAACGGCTCCCTCAGGGGGCAAGGGCCAAAGGGGAAAGGGACGTCCCCTCCCCCAGAGCAAGATGGACGGACGGCTCTCCCAGGGGAAAGACGGACGGACGTCTCCCCCTCAAGAAAGACAAACGTCCTCCCCAGGCAAAAGACGCCCCTTTTCTCCTCAGAGCGGACAGGACGTCCTTTTCTCCCCCAAAAGCAAAGGGGCGGACGTCTCTCCTCAGAGCGGGACGGAGGGACGTCTCCCTCGGGAGCAGACAGACGGACGTCTCTCCTAAGAAAGGGGACGGACTCTCTCCCTCAGAGCAGAGGGGAGGACGTCTCTCCTCAGAGCAGACGGAGGGACGGCTCTCCTCAGAGCAGACGGAGGACGGCCTCTCCCTCAGAGCAGACGGAGGGCCCGCTCCCCTCAGAGCAGCCCAGGACAACGTCTCCCCCTCAGAGCAGACGGCGGACTCTCCCCCCTCAGAGCGGGACGGACGGCCCGTTTTTCTCCTAAAGAGCAACGGACGGAGGGTCCCCTCCTCAGAGCAAAACGGACGGGCGTCTCTCCTCAAGCAGACGGAACGGACGCCCTTCCTCGAGCAGAGGGAGGGACGTCCCTCCTAAAAGCAGAACGGAAAGGACGTCTCTCCTCAGAGCAGCAAAAGGGACGTTTTTCTCCTCAGAGCAGACAGACGGACTCTCTCCCAACAGCCCGGACGTCTCTCCTCAAGCAGACGGACGGACGGCTCTCCCCCCAAGCAGAAAGACGGACGTCTCTCCACAGACAACGGACGGCGGCTCTCCTCAGAGCAACGGACGGCCCGGGCTCTCCTCAGAGCAACAGCGGCCCCTCCCTCAAGAAAGAGGGACGGAAACGGTTTCTCCTCGAGCAGAGGCCCGGCTCTCCTCAGAGCGGGAAAGGACGGACGGCTCTCCCTCAGAGCAAAAGAGGGACTTCCTCCTCAGAGCAACAGAGGACTTCTTTTTCCCTCAGAGCAACAGACGGACGTCTCCCCTCAGAGCAGACAAAAATGGACCCCCCTTCCCTCAGAGCAAAAAGGGCCGGACGTTTTCTCCTCAAGCAAAAAACGGACGGACGTCTCCCCTCAGAGCAGACAAAACGGCCCGCCCTCTCCCAAAAGAAAGACAGAGGGACGTCCTCCTCAGAAAAGACAAAACAGAAGGGGCCCCTCCTCAGAGCAGAAAACCCAGACGTCTTTTCCCTCAAGCGACAACGCCCTTTTCCTCAGAGCAGACGACAAAACGCCCTCCTCAAGAAAGACAAAACGGTCCCCCTCAGAGCAGCGGCCCGGACGCCCTCTCCTCAAGCAGCAGAGGGAACTTCTCCCCTCAGGCAGAAAGACGTCTCCCCTGGGGCAGACGGGACGGACGCCCTTCCTCGGGGCAGACGGAGGGCCCCTCCTCGGGGCAACGGACGTCTCTTTCTCCTCAGGGCAGACGGACCCTCCTAAAAGGGCAAAACGTCTCCCCCCTCAGGGCAAAAGACTCTCCCCCCTCAGGGCAAAAAAAGTTTGGACGTCCTCCTCAGATCAGAGGGACGGCTCTCCTCAGAGCAGACGACGGACGGTTTCTCCTCAAACAGACAGAGGACGGATTTTCCTCGAGCAGCCCGATGGACCCATGAAGGACTCCCAGACTAGGAGGAAGAAGATTCTCTGCTCTGATCAGACCAGGATTAAACTTCATGGAGTTAATTGTAACCAGAGTCTCAGGACCTCGGACTGGTCTGAAGGTCCACCTTCCATCCAGACCATGACCCTAAGCTCACAGCTAGAAGAACGACTCTAGGACCCTTCCTGACTGGCCCAGCCAGAGCCCTGACCTAAACCCCATGGAGCATCTCCTGAGAGACCTGAAAATGGCCGCCCACCAACGCTCAGCATCCAGGTTGGTTTGTCAAAACTGAAGGAAAATAAACTAAAAAACTACTGGAAATGATCAGAAGAAGACATCGCCTACTTGCCTGCTTTTCCTCAGCTGCATTTATGTATATAACATTTTAAAGTAGTGATAATGGGATTAATAAGATAATCATCTCTTTTATTTTCAGACCCGGATCCTGGATCTGGTTCTGGTCCAGCAGAGTTCAGTTTTCCATGATGGACGCTGCTTCTTTGCCTTTTCCTCTCTGACCAGAACCGGTTCAGGCAGGATCATGATCAGATCACTTTATAGAGAACAGGTTTGAGTTCAGATCTACATAGAACCTGCTCCTCTCTGCTCCTTTCTGCTCCTCCCCTATGCTCCTCCTCCCTGCTCCTCCTCTCTGCACCTCCTCCCCTCTGCACTTCCTCCCCGCTCCTCCTCTCTGCTCCTCCTCCCTGCTCCTCCTCTCTGCACCTCCTCCCCTCTGCACTTCCTCCCCGCTCCTCCTCTCTGCTCCTCCTCTCTGCACCTCCTCCCTGCTCCTCCTCTCTGCACCTCCTCCCCTCTGCACTTCCTCCCCACTCCTCCTCTCTGCTCCTCCTCCCTCCTCCTTCCCCCTGCTCCTCCTCTCTGCTCCTCCTCTCTGCTCCTCCTCTCTGCACCTCCTCCCTGCTCCTCCTCTCTGCACCTCCTCCCCTCTGCACTTCCTCCCCGCTCCTCCTCTCTGCTCCTCCCCTCTGCTCCTCCTCTCTGCTCCTCCCCTCTGCACTTCCTCCCCACTCCTCCTCTCTGCTCCTCCTCTCTGCTCCTCCCCTCCTCCTTCCCCCTGCTCCTCCTCTCTGCTCCTCCCCTCTGCACCTCCTCCCCTCTGCACTTCCTTCCCGCTCCTCCTCTCTACTCCTCCCCTCTGCTCCTCCTCTGCTCCTCCCCTTTGCTCCTCCTCTCTGCTCCTCCCTGCTCCTCCTCTCTGCTCCTCCCTGCTCCTCCTCTCTGCTCTTCCTCTGCTCCTCCTCTCTGCACTTCCTCCCCACTCCTCCTCTCTGCTCCTCCTCTCTGCACCTCCTCTCTGCACCTCCTCCCCTCTGCACTTCCTCCCCGCTCCTCCTCTATACTCCTCCCCTCTGCACCTCCTATCTGCTCCTCCTCTGCTTATCTCTGCTCCTCCCCTTTACTCCTCCTCTGCTCCTTCTCTGCTCCTCCTCTGCTCCTCCCCTCTTCACCTCCTCCCTGCTCCTCCTCTCTGCTCCTCCACTGCACCTCCTCTGCTCCTCCTCTCTGCTCCTCCCTGCTCCTCCTCTCTGCTCCTCCTCTGCTCCTCCCCTTTGCTCCTCCTCTCTGCTCCTCCTCTGCCCCTTCTCTGCTCCTCCCCTCTGCACCTCCTCTTCTTCTCCTCTCTGCTCCTCCTCCTCTGCACCTCCTCTTCTTCTCCTCTCTGTTCCTCTCCTGCCCCTTCTCTGCTCCTCCTATCTGCTCCTCCCCTTTGCTCCTCCTCTGCTCCTTCTTCTCTGCTCCTCCCCTGCACCTTCTCTGTTCCTCCTCTCTGCTCCTCCTCTGCTCCTCCCCTGCACCTTCTCTGTTCCTCCACTCTGCTCCTCCTCTCTGCTCCTCCTCTGCTCTCTTTCTGCTCCTCCTATCTGCTCCTCCCCTTTGCTCCTCCTCTGCTCCTTCTTCTCTGCTCCTCCCCTGCACCTTCTCTGTTCCTCCTCTCTGCTCCTCCTCTGCTCCTCCCCTGCACCTTCTCTGTTCCTCCACTCTGCTCCTCCTCTCTGCTCCTCCTCTGCTCTCTTTCTGCTCCTCCTCTCTGCTCCTCCCCTTTGCTCCTCCTCTTCTCCTCCTCTCTGCTCCTCCTCTGCTCCTCCTCTCTGCTCCTCCTCTGCTCCTCCTCTCTGCTCCTCCTCTGCTCCTCCTCTCTGCTCCTCCCCTTTGCTCCTCCTCTTCTCCTCCTCTCTGCTCCTCCTCTCTGCTCCTCCCCTTTGCTCCTCCTCTTCTCCTCCTCTCTGCTCCTCCTCTGCTCCTCCTCTGCTCCTCCTCTCTGCTCCTCCTCTGCTCCTCCTCTCTGCTCCTCCCCTTTGCTCCTCCTCTTCTCCTCCTCTCTGCTCCTCCTCTCTGCTCCTCCCCTTTGCTCCTCCTCTTCTCCTCCTCTCTGCTCCTCCTCTGCTCCTCCTCTCTGCTCCTCCTCTCTGCTCCTCCCCTTTGCTCCTCCTCTTCTCCTCCTCTCTGCTCCTCCTCTGCTCCTCCTTCAGTTAATCCCATTCTTCTCTTTAACTCTGTTGAATAGTTTTAAATGATTTTATTTTGTGATTCCTCTCAATCTGTTTAATAGATAAACTATTTCCAGATGTCAGTCACAGCTCAGACTGTAGATGTAGACCCTATAGATGCTATAGACTGAGCAGCTACAGCTTTGTACCGGCAGGGGTCGCCCTCCCCAGCTGAGCCGCAGCACAACATCTGCTTCAAAGTAAAAGCTTCTTCTCGCAGAGAAACGGACTTTTATTTTGAAGTTCCGCCCTCCTGCCAGGAAGTGAGAGCGTACGGCGGCTCAGAGGACTCAATCCACCTCCAGGTCATGATGGGAGACTCCGTGTGCGAAGAGCTCGAAGACCTGGTCCACTTCTCCGTGCCAGACCTCCCCGCGCGAGGGTATGTTGTCATGGAGGAGATCCGACGTCAAGGCAAGCTGTGTGACGTCACGCTCAAGGTGAGAACCGTGGCGCGCGATGCTCCTGTTAGCTTGGGAGCTAACAGCATGCTAATCGGCTGCTAACTGCTAACAGTTAAGACCTTTAAACCGCAAACAGCTGATCCCACCAGCTATCGATTATCGGTGGTTGATGACGTATTCAAAGCGGTGAGCTGGCCGGAAGTGGGTCGCCTGAACCTTTGCTTGGTGACCAATCACTGATTGATGACTGATCAGCTCAGAAATGAAAGGATAATCAGTCCACTTCCACCCGTAGAACCCGGAACCTCCGCTTCCACCCGTAGAACCCGGAACCTCTGCTTCTACCCGTAGAACCCGAAACCTCTGCTTCCACCCGTAGCCGTAGAACCCGAAACCTCCATTTCCACCCGTAGAACCGGGAACCTCCGCTTCCACCCGTTGAACCCGGAACCTCTGCTTCTACCAGTAGAACCCGAAACCTCCGCTTCCACCCGTTGAACCCGGAACCTCTGCTTCTACCAGTAGAACCCGAAACCTCCATTTCCACCCGTAGAACCCGGAACCTCCGCTTCCACCCGTAGAACCCAGAACCTCCGCTTCCACCCGTTGAACCCAGAACCTCTGCTTCCACCCGTTGAACCCGGAACCTCTGCTTCTACCAGTAGAACCCGAAACCTCCATTCCCACCCGTAGAACCCGGAACCTCCGCTTCCACCCGTAGCCGTAGAACCCGGAACCCGGAACCTCCGCTTCCACCGTAGTCATAGAACCCGGAACCTCCGTTTCCACCCGTAGAACCCGGAACCTCCGCTTCCACCCGTAGAACCCCGAACCTCCGTTTCAACCCGCAGAACCCGGAACCTCCAGGAGGACCTCCAGCTGTGTGAACGATAGTCCAAGTCCCTAATCCTGTGATTGGATCAGACCTCGGTCGTAGTTGTAGAACCCGGAACCTGGAACCTCCGCTTCCACCCGTAGCCGTAGAACCCGGAACCTCCACTTCCACCCGTAGCCGTAGAACCCGGAACCTGGAACCACCGCTTCCACCCGTAGAACCTGGAACCTCTGTTTCCACCCGTAGAACCCGGAACCTCCACTTCCACCCGTAGCCGCAGAACCCGGAACCTCCCCCTCCACCCGTAGAACCCGGAACCTCTGCTTCCACCCGTAGAACTCGGAACCTCTGCTTCCACCCGTAGAACGCCGAACCTCCGTTTCAACCCGCAGAACCCGGAACCTCCAGGAGGACCTCCAGCTGTGTGAACGATAGTCCAAGTCCCTAATCCTGTGATTGGATCAGACCTCGGTCTGCTGAGTCTGCAGCTGAGCCAAGGATGAAGGTAACCCAGGTTCTCCTCCTCCTCCCTGCAGGTCGGAGAACATAAGTTCAGCGCCCACCGGATCGTCCTGGCCGCCTCCATCCCCTACTTCCACGCCATGTTCACTAACGACATGGTGGAGTGTAAACAGGATGAGATCTTGATGCAGGGCATGGACCCCAGGTACCCATAGAACCAGTCACTCTGTCTGTTCCCAGGATTCCCAGTCTGTCAGTTTTTTGCCCCAATATTTACCCAATTTGTTCCCAGTTTGCTACCAGGATTCCCAATCAGTTCCCACTTTGTTAGTATTCCCAGTCTATCCCCTGTCTTTACCAAGTCTGTCCCAAATTTATAGATTCTCAGTGTTTTCCCGTCATTCCAAAGTTGCCCCCAGTCTGTCCCCATTCTGTCCCCATTCTGCCCCCAGTCTGCCCCCAGTCTGTCCCCAGTCTGCCCCCAGTCTGCCCCCATTCTGTCCCCAATCTATCCCCATTCTGCTCCCATTCTGCCCCCAGTCTGTCCCCATTCTGCCACCAATCTATCCCCATTCTGCCCCCAGTCTGTCCCCATTCTGCCCCCAATCTGTCCCCAATCTGTCCCCATTCTGCTCCCAGTCTGCCCCCATTCTGCCCCCATTCTGCCCCCAATCTGTCCCCATTCTGCTCCCAGTCTGTCCCCAGTCTGTCCCCAATCTGTCCCCATTCTGCTCCCAGTCTGTCCCCATTCTGCCCCCATTCTGCCCCCAATCTGTCCCCATTCTGCTCCCAGTCTGTCCTCAGTCTGTCCCCAGTCTGTCCCCATTCTGCCCCCAGTCTGTCCCCATTCTGCCCCCAGTCTGCCCCGATTCTGCCCCCAGTCTGTTCCAATTCTGCCCCCAGTCTGACATATAGCTGATGTGTTTCAGCGCCCTGGAGGCTCTGATCAACTTCGCCTACAGCGGCCATGTTGCCATTGATCAGCAGAATGTTCAGGCTCTGCTGATTGGTTCCAGCTTCCTGCAGCTGCAGAACGTCAAAGATGCCTGCTGCTCCTTCCTGCAGGAGAGGTGAGCATCTTCTGGTTCTGGTCTCCAGGTTCTGGTTGCTATGGTGGAACCTGCGTCCGTCTGTTTTCAGGTTACATCCTAAGAACTGCCTGGGCGTGCGGCAATTTGCAGAGACCATGATGTGCACCACGCTGTATGACACGGCCAACACCTTCCTGCACCAGAACTTTGTAGACGTCTCCTTATCTGAGGAATTTCTGGGTCTGAGGGCTGAGGAGGTTCTGGAGTTGGTGGGCTGTGATGAGCTTAATGTAAAGGCAGAGGAGCAGGTGAGGAACCAACCTGAAGAAGTTTCTGATTAGCCATGTTGAACCTGGTCCAGTTGGTTAGGTTCAGTTCAGTCGGGTCATACCGGGTTAGTCTGGGTCGCACTGGCTCAGGCGGGGTCATATTGGGTTGATCGGGGTCGTACCGGGTCAGCCGGGGTCGTACCGGGTCAGTCTGGGTCATTTTATCAGTTTGAGTCTTTTCTTTACCCAAATCAAATTTCTTTTGGGTCAATAAAGTTAATCTAATCTAATACCAGGTCAGTCTGGGTCCTACCGGATCAGTCTAGGTCATATTGGGTCTTACCGGATCAGTCTGGGTCTTACCAGATCAGTCTGGGTCATATCGGGTCAGTGTGGGTTATATTGGGTCAGTCTGGGTGGTACCAGATCATAGGGGGTCAGTCTGGGTCATATTGGGTCATATTTGGTCTGAGTCATACTGTGTCAGTCTGGGTCATACCGGGTCAGTCTGGGTCCTACCGGGTCAGTCTGGGTATTACTGAGTCAGTCTGGGTCATATTGGGTCAGTCTGGGTCGTAGCTGGTCAGTCTGGGTCGTAGCTGGTCAGTCTGGGTCATATTGGGTCAGTCTGGGTCATAGCGGGTCAGTCTGGGTCGTAGCTGGTCAGTCTGGGTCGTAGCTGGTCAGTCTGGGTCATATTGGGTCAGTCTGGGTCATATTGGGTCAGTCTGGGTCGTAGCTGGTCAGTCTGTGTCGTAGCTGGTCAGTCTGTGTCATATTGGGTCAGTCTGGGTCATATTGGTTCAGTCTGGGTTATATTGGGTCAGTCTGGGTCATATTGGATCAGTCTGGGTCATATTGGATCAGTCTGGGTCGTATTGGATCAGTCTGGGTCGTATTGGGTCAGTCTGGGTCGTAGCGGGTCAGTCTGGGTCGTAGCGGGTCAGTCTGGGTCGTAGCTGGTCAGTCTGGGTCGTAGCTGGTCAGTCTGGGTCATATTGGGTCAGTCTGGGTCATATTGGTTCAGTCTGGGTTATATTGGGTCAGTCTGCGTCGTAGCGGGTCAGTCTGGGTCAGTCTGGGTCATATCTGGTCGGTCTGGGTCATATTGGGACAGTCTGGGTCGTAGCGGGTCAGTCTGGGTTATATTGGGTCAGTCTGGGTTATATTGAGTCAGTCTGGGTCATATTGGATCAGTCTGGGTTTTAGCGGGTCAGTCTGGGTTGTAGTGGGTCAGTCTGGGTCGTAGCGGGTCATTCTGGGTTATATTGGGTCAGGCTGGGTCGTAGCGGGTCAGTCTGGGTTATATTGGGTCAGTCTGAGTCATATTGGATCAGTCTGGGTCGTAGTGGGTCAGTCTGGGTTGTAGCGGGTCAGTCTGGGTTATATTGGGTCAGGCTGGGTCGCAGCGGATCAGTCTGGGTCGTAGTGGGTCAGTCTGTGTCTTAGCGGGTCATTCTGGGTTATATTGGGTCAGTCTGTGTCTTAGCGGGTCAGTCTGGGTCGTACCGGATCAGTCTGGGTTATATTGGGTAAGTCTGGGTCATATTGGGTCTGTCTGTGTTATATTGGGTCAGACTGGGTTGTAGCGGATGAGTCTGGGTCGTATCGGGTCAGTCTGTGTCGTATCGGGTCAGTCTGTGTCGTATCGGGTCAGTCTGTGTCGTATCGGGTCAGTCTGTGTCGTATCGGGTCAGTCTGGGTCGTATCGGGTCAGTCTGGGTTATATTGAGTCAGTCTGGGTCATATTGGATCAGTCTGTGTCGTAGCTGGTCAGTCTGGGTCATATTGGATCAGTCTGGGTCATATTGGATCAGTCTGGGTCGTAGCGGGTCAGTCTGTGTCGTATCGGGTCAGTCTGTGTCGTATCGGGTCAGTCTGTGTCGTATCGGGTCAGTCTGTGTCGTATCGGGTCAGTCTGGGTCGTAGCAGGTCAGTCTGGGTTATATTGAGTCAGTCTGGGTCATATTGGATCAGTCTGGGTCGTAGCGGGTCATTCTGGGTTATATTGGGTCAGGCTGGGTCGTAGCGGGTCAGTCTGGGTTATATTGGGTCAGTCTGAGTCATATTGGATCAGTCTGGGTCATATTGGATCAGTCTGGGTCGTAGTGGGTCAGTCTGGGTCGTAGTGGGTCAGTCTGGGTTGTACCGGGTCAGTCTGGGTCGTAGCTGGTCAGTCTGGGTCGTAGCTGGTCAGTCTGTGTCTTAGCGGGTCAGTCTGGGTTGTAGCGGGTCAGTCTGGGTTATATTGGGTCAGTCTGTGTCTTAGCGGGTCAGTCTGGGTTGTACCGGATCAGTCTGGGTAATATTGGGTCAGTCTGGGTTGTAGCGGGTCAGTCTGGGTCATATCTGGTCGGTCTGGGTCATATTGGGACAGTCTGGGTCGTAGCGGGTCAGTCTGGGTCGTAGCGGGTCAGTCTGGGTCGTAGCGGGTCAGTCTGGGTTATATTGGGTCAGTCTGAGTCATATTGGGACAGTCTGGGTCATAGCAGGTCAGTCGGGGTCATAGCAGGTCAGTCGGGGTCATATTGGGACAGTCTGGGTCGCATCGGGTCAGTCTGGGTCGTAGCGGGTCAGTCTGTGTCTTAGCGGGTCAGTCTGTGTCGTAGCGTAGCGGGTCAGTCTGGGTGGTAGCGGGGCAGTCTGTGTCTTAGCGGGTCGGTCTGTGTCTTAGCGGGTCGGTCTGTGTCGTAGCGGGTCAGTCTGTGTCTTAGCGGGTCAGTCTGTGTCGTATCGGGTCAGTCTGGGTCGTAGCGGGGCAGTCTGGGTAGTAGCGGGTCAGTCTGGGTTATATTGGGTCAGTCTGGGTCGTAGCGGGGCAGTCTGGGTAGTAGCGGGTCAGTCTGTGTCATATTGGGTCAGTCTGAGTCATATTGGGACAGTCTGGGTCATAGCAGGTCAGTCGGGGTCATAATGGGACAGTCTGGGTCGCATCGGGTCAGTCTGGGTCGTAGCGGGTCAGTCTGGGTCGTAGTGGCTCAGTCTGTGTCTTAGCGCGTAAGTCTGGGTTGTATCGGGTCAGTCTGTCTTAGCGGGTCAGTCTGTGTCGTAGCGGGTCAGTCTGTGTCGTAGCGGGTCAGTCTGGGTTGTATTGGGTCAGTCTGGGTGGTATTGGATCAGTCTGGGTCGTAGGGGGTCAGTCTGGGTAATATTGGGTCAGTCTGGGTAATATTGGGTCAGTCTGGGTCGTAGCGGGTCAGTCTGGGTTATATTGGGTCAGTCTGAGTCATATTGGGACAGTCTGGGTCGTAGCGGGTCAGTCTGGGTCGTAGCGGGTCAGTCTGGGTTATATTGGGTCAGTCTGAGTCATATTGGGACAGTCTGAGTCATATTGGGACAGTCTGGGTCATAGCAGGTCAGTCGGGGTCATAGCAGGTCAGTCGGGGTCATAATGGGACAGTCTGGGTTATATTGGGACAGTCTGGGTCGCATCGGGTCAGTCTGGGTCGTAGCGGGTCAGTCTGGGTCGTAGTGGCTCAGTCTGTGTCTTAGCGCGTAAGTCTGGGTTGTATCGGGTCAGTCTGTCTTAGCGGGTCAGTCTGTGTCGTAGCGGGTCAGTCTGGGTCGTAGTCGGTCAGTCTGTGTCTTAGCGGGTCAGTCTGGGTCGTAGTCGGTCAGTCTGTGTCTTAGCGGGTCAGTCTGGGTCGTAGCGGGTCAGTCTGGGTCGTAGCGGGTCAGTCTGGGTCGTAGTGGATCAGTCTGTGTCTTAGCGGGTCAGTCTGGGTTATATTGGGTCAGTCTGTGTCTTAGCGGGTCAGTCTGGGTTATATTGGGTCAGTCTGTGTCTTAGCGGGTCAGTCTGGGTTATATTGGGTCAGTCTGAGTCATATTGGATCAGTCTGGGTCATATTGGATCAGTCTGGGTCGTAGTGGGTCAGTCTGGGTCGTACCGGGTCAGTCTGGGTCGTAGCTGGTCAGTCTGTGTCTTAGCGGGTCAGTTTGGGTTGTAGCGGGTCAGTCTGGGTTATATTGGGTCAGGCTGGGTCGCAGCGGGTCAGTCTGGGTCGTAGTGGGTCAGTCTGTGTCTTAGCGGGTCATTCTGGGTTATATTGGGTCAGTCTGTGTCTTAGCGGGTCAGTCTGGGTCGTACCGGATCAGTCTGGGTTATATTGGGTAAGTCTGGGTCATATTGGGTCTGTCTGTGTTATATTGGGTCAGACTGGGTTGTAGCGGATGAGTCTGGGTCGTATCGGGTCAGTCTGTGTCGTATCGGGTCAGTCTGTGTCGTATCGGGTCAGTCTGTGTCGTATCGGGTCAGTCTGTGTCGTATCGGGTCAGTCTGTGTCGTATCGGGTCAGTCTGTGTCGTATCGGGTCAGTCTGGGTTATATTGGGTCAGTCTGGGTCGTAGCGGGGCAGTCTGGGTAGTAGCGGGTCAGTCTGTGTCTTAGCGGGTCAGTCTGTGTCTTAGCGGGTCAGTCTGGGTCGTAGCGGGTCAGTCTGGGTCATAGCGGTTCAGTCTGGGTTATATTGGGTCAGTCTGGGTTATATTGGGTCAGTCTGGGTCATCTTGGATCAGTCTGGGTCGTAGCGGGTCAGTCTGTGTTATAGCGGGTCAGTCTGGGTTGTAGCGGGTCAGTCTGGGTCGTAGCGGGTCATTCTGGGTTATATTGGGTCAGGCTGGGTCGTAGCGGGTCAGTCTGGGTTATATTGGGTCAGTCTGAGTCATATTGGATCAGTCTGGGTCATATTGGATCAGTCTGGGTCGTAGTGGGTCAGTCTGGGTTGTACCGGGTCAGTCTGGGTCGTAGCTGGTCAGTCTGTGTCTTAGCGGGTCAGTCTGGGTTGTAGCGGGTCAGTCTGGGTTATATTGGGTCAGTCTGTGTCTTAGCGGGTCAGTCTGGGTTGTACCGGATCAGTATGGGTTATATTGGGTAAGTCTGGGTTGTATTGGGTCAGTCTGGGTGGTATTGGGTCAGTCTGGGTGGTATTGGATCAGTCTGGGTTGTATTGGGTCAGTCTGGGTGGTATTGGATCAGTCTGGGTTGTATTGGGTCAGTCTGGGTGGTATTGGATCAATCTGGGTCGTAGGGGGTCAGTCTGGGTAATATTGGGTCAGTCTGGGTTGTAGCGGGTCAGTCTGGGTCATATCTGGTCGGTCTGGGTCATATTGGGATAGTCTGGGTCGTAGCGGGTCAGTCTGGGTCGTAGCGGGTCAGTCTGGGTCGTAGCGGGTCAGTCTGGGTCGTAGCGGGTCAGTCTGGGTCGTAGCGGGTCAGTCTGGGTTATATTGGGTCAGTCTGAGTCATATTGGGACAGTCTGGGTCATAGCAGGTCAGTCGGGGTCATAGCAGGTCAGTCGGGGTCATAATGGGACAGTCTGGGTTATATTGGGACAGTCTGGGTCGCATCGGGTCAGTCTGGGTCGTAACGGGTCAGTCTGGGTCGTAGTGGCTCAGTCTGTGTCTTAGTGGGTCAGTCTGTGTCTTAGCGGGTCAGTCTGTGTCTTAGCGGGTCAGTCTGTGTCTTAGCGGGTCAGTCTGTGTCGTAGCGGGTCAGTCTGGGTTGTATCGGGTCAGTCTGTGTCTTAGTGGGTCAGTCTGGGTTGTAGCGGGTCGGTCTGTGTCTTAGCGGGTCAGTCTGTGTCGTAGCGGGTCAGTCTGTGTCGTAGCGGGTCAGTCTGTGTCTTAGCGGGTCAGTCTGTGTCGTATCGGGTCAGTCTGGGTCGTAGCGGGGCAGTCTGGGTAGTAGCGGGTCAGTCTGGGTTATATTGGGTCAGTCTGGGTAGTAGCGGGGCAGTCTGGGTAGTAGCGGGGCAGTCTGGGTCGTAGCGGGGCAGTCTGGGTCGTAGCGGGGCAGTCTGGGTAGTAGCGGGTCAGTCTGGGTTATATTGGGTCAGTCTGGGTCGTAGCGGGGCAGTCTGGGTAGTAGCGGGGCAGTCTGGGTAGTAGCGGGTCAGTCTGTGTCATATTGGGACAGTCTGGGTCGCATCGGGTCAGTCTGGGTCGCATCGGGTCAGTCTGGGTCGTAGCGGGTCAGTCTGGGTTGTAGTGGCTCAGTCTTTGTCTTAGCGCGTAAGTCTGGGTTGTATCGGGTCAGTCTGTGTCTTAGCGGGTCAGTCTGTGTCTTAGCGGGTCAGTCTGGGTCGTAGTCGGTCAGTCTGTGTCTTAGCGGGTCAGTCTGTGTCGTAGCGGGTCAGTCTGTGTCGTAGCGGGTCAGTCTGTGTCGTAGCGGGTCAGTCTGTGTCGTAGCGGGTCAGTCTGTGTCGTAGCGGGGCAGTCTTTGTCTTAGCGCGTAAGTCTGGGTTGTATCGGGTCAGTCTGTGTCTTAGCGGGTCAGTCTGGGTCGTAGTCGGTCAGTCTGTGTCTTAGCGGGTCAGTCTGTGTCTTAGCGGGTCAGTCTGTGTTGTAGCGGGGCAGTCTGTGTCGTAGCGGGTCAGTCTGTGTCGTAGCGGGTCAGTCTGGGTTGTAGCGGGGCAGTTTGGGTCGTAGCGGGTCAGTCTGTGTCGTAGCGGGTCAGTCTGGGTTATATTGGGTCAGTCTGTGTCTCAGCGGGTCGGTCTGGGTCGTAGCGGGTCAGTTTGGGTCGTAGCGGGTCAGTCTGTGTCGTAGCGGGTCAGTCTGGGTTGTAGCGGGGCAGTTTGGGTCGTAGCGGGTCAGTCTGTGTCGTAGCGGGTCAGTCTGGGTTGTAGCGGGGCAGTCTGGGTTGTAGCGGGTCAGTCTGGGTTGTATCGGGTCAGTCTGGGTCGTAGCGGGTCAGTCTGGGTTGTAGCGGGTCAGTCTGGGTCGCATCGGGTCAGTCTGGGTCGTATCGGGTCAGTCTGTGTCTTAGCGGGTCAGTCTGGGTCGTATCGGGTCAGTCTGGGTCGTATCGGGTCAGTCTGGGTCACAGCCGGTCAGTCTGGGTCGTATCGGGTCAGTCTGTGTCTTAGCGGGTCAGTCTGGGTCGTATCGGGTCAGTCTGGGTTGTATCGGGTCAGTCTGGGTCTTAGCGGGTCAGTCTGGGTTGTATCGGGTCAGTCTGGGTTGTATCGGGTCAGTCTGGGTTGTAGCGGGTCAGTCTGGGTTGTAGCGGGTCAGTCTGGGTTGTAGTGGGTCAGTCTGGGTCATAGTGGGTCAGTGTGGGTCGTAGTGGGTCAGTCTGGGTCGTAGTGGGTCAGTCTGGGTTGTAGCGGGTCAGTCTGGGTTGTATCGGGTCAGTCTGGGTTGTAGTGGGTCAGTCTGGGTCATAGTGGGTCAGTGTGGGTCATAGTGGGTCAGTGTGGGTCATAGTGGGTCAGTGTGGGTCATAGTGGGTCAGTGTGGGTCGTAGCGGGTCAGTGTGGGTCGTAGCGGGTCAGTCTGGGTCGTAGTGGGTCAGTCTGTGTCTTAGCGGGTCAGTCTGGGTTGTATCGGGTCAGTCTGGGTTGTATCGGGTCAGTCTGGGTTGTATCGGGTCAGTCTGGGTTGTAGCGGGTCAGTCTGGGTTGTATCGGGTCAGTCTGGGTTGTATCGGGTCAGTCTGGGTTGTAGCGGGTCAGTCTGGGTCGTAGCGGGTCAGTCTGGGTTGTAGCGGGTCAGTCTGGGTTGTATCGGGTCAGTCTGGGTTGTATCGGGTCAGTCTGGGTTGTATCGGGTCAGTCTGGGTTGTATCGGGTCAGTCTGGGTCTTAGCGGGTCAGTCTGGGTCGTAGCGGGTCAGTCTGGGCTGTATCGGGTCAGTCTGGGTCATACCGGGTCATACCGGGTCAGTCTGGGTCGTATCGGGTCAGTCTGGGTCGTATCGGGTCAGTCTGGGTCGTATCGGGTCAGTCTGGGTCGTAGCGGGTCAGTCTGGGCTGTATCGGGTCAGTCTGGGTCATACCGGGTCAGTCTGGGCTGTATCGGGTCAGTCTGGGTTGTATCGGGTCAGTCTGGGTTGTATCGGGTCAGTCTGGGTTGTATCGGGTCAGTCTGGGTCGTAGCGGGTCAGTCTGGGTTGTATCGGGTCAGTCTGGGTCGTAGCGGGTCAGTCTGGGTCGTAGCGGGTCAGTCTGGGTTGTATCGGGTCAGTCTGGGTCATACCGGGTCAGTCTGGGTTGTATCGGGTCAGTCTGGGTCGTATCGGGTCAGTCTCGGTCATACCGGGTCAGTGTGGGTCGTAGCGGGTCAGTCCGGGTCGTAGCGGGTCAGTCTGGGTTGTAGCGGGTCAGTCTCGGTCATACCGGGTCAGTGTGGGTCGTAGCGGGTCAGTCCGGGTCGTAGCGGGTCAGTCTGGGTTGTAGCGGGTCAGTCTGGGTCGTAGCGGGTCAGTCTGGGTTGTATCGGGTCAGTCTGCGCTGTATCGGGTCAGTCTGGGTCGTAGCGGGTCAGTCTGGGCTGTATCGGGTCAGTCTGGGTCGTACCGGGTCAGTCTGGGTTGTATCGGGTCAGTCTGGGTCGTAGCGGGTCAGTCTGGGTCGTAGCGGGTCAGTCTGGGTCGTATCGGGTCAGTCTGGGCTGTATTGGGTCAGTCTGGGTCGTAGCGGGTCAGTCTGGGCTGTATCGGGTCAGTCTGGGTCGTAGCGGGTCAGTCTGGGTCGTAGCGGGTCAGTCTGGGTCGTATCGGGTCAGTCTGGGTCGTATCGGGTCAGTCTGGGTCGTAGCGGGTCAGTCTGGGTCGTAGCGGGTCAGTCTGGGTCGTAGCGGGTCAGTCTGGGTCGTATCGGGTCAGTCTGGGCTGTATTGGGTCAGTCTGGGTCGTAGCGGGTCAGTCTGGGTCGTAGCGGGTCAGTCTGGGTTGTATCGGGTCAGTCTGGGTCGTAGCGGGTCAGTCTGGGTCGTATCGGGTCAGTCTGCGCTGTATCGGGTCAGTCTGCGCTGTATCGGGTCAGTCTGGGTCGTATCGGGTCAGTCTGGGCTGTATTGGGTCAGTCTGGGTCGTAGCGGGTCAGTCTGGGTTGTATCGGGTCAGTCTGGGTCGTAGCGGGTCAGTCTGGGTCGTAGCGGGTCAGTCTGGGTCGTATCGGGTCAGTCTGGGTCGTAGCGGGTCAGTCTGGGTCGTAGCGGGTCAGTCTGGGTCGTAGCGGGTCAGTCTGGGCTGTATCGGGTCAGTCTGGGCTGTATTGGGTCAGTCTGGGTCGTAGCGGGTCAGTCTGGGTTGTATCGGGTCAGTCTGGGTCGTAGCGGGTCAGTCTGGGTCGTAGCGGGTCAGTCTGGGTCGTATCGGGTCAGTCTGGGTCGTAGCGGGTCAGTCTGGGTCGTAGCGGGTCAGTCTGGGTCGTATCGGGTCAGTCTGGGCTGTATCGGGTCAGTCTGGGCTGTATTGGGTCAGTCTGGGTCGTAGCGGGTCAGTCTGGGTTGTATCGGGTCAGTCTGGGTCGTAGCGGGTCAGTCTGGGTCGTAGCGGGTCAGTCTGGGTCGTATCGGGTCAGTCTGGGTCGTAGCGGGTCAGTCTGGGTCGTAGCGGGTCAGTCTGGGTCGTAGCGGGTCAGTCTGGGTCGTAGCGGGTCAGTCTGGGCTGTAGCGGGTCAGTCTGGGTGTGCCCATACCAGGCAGTAACGGTCATGCGACCTGTGCAGGTGTTTGAGGCGGTTCTGGCGTGGGTTCATCACGATCCGGACCAGAGGAAGACTCTGCTGCCGGAGCTGCTGTCAAAGATCCGACTTCCTCTCTGCCAGCCTCAGTTCCTGTCGGAGCGCGTCCAGCAAGAGGAGCTGATTCGCTGCTGCCACAAGTGCAGGTGAGACTGATCACACCTTAGGCCACACCCCCCAGGGATCCGCCAGAAGGTTCTGCAGTCTGATCCGTGTTCTGATCCGTTTCCTGTCAGAGACCTGGTGGACGAAGCCAAAGATTTCCACCTGGTTCTGGAGCGCCGTCCTCACCTGGCCTCCTTCAAAACCCGTCAGAGGTGCTGCACCTCCATCTCAGGTCTGATCTACGCGGTGGGAGGACTGAACAGCTCAGGTAGCGTCTCACCTGGTGCCTGAGGTCCACGCCTCAGTCCAGCACCTCTGACCCCCTGGGTTCTGTTCCAGGTGACTCTCTGAACTTGGTGGAGGTCTTTGACCCGGTGGGGAACTTCTGGGAGCGCTGCCAGCCAATGAGGACGGCTCGGAGCCGAGTGGGCGTGGCTGTGGTCAACGGGCTGCTGTACGCCATCGGCGGCTACGACGGCCAATCGCGGCTCAGCACAGTGGAGGTGTATAACCCGGAGACGGACAGCTGGACGCAGGTGTCCAGCATGAACAGCCAGCGCAGGTGAGTGGTCCAGATGATTCCATTCAGACGGCGTGGATCCGTTCGCCGCCCGGCCGATAGATTAACCGCTTCAGATGAACCACCTGAGCTGCTCTGCTAGATCAGTCACACCAGATGCTGACGGCGGCGCAGTATTAGCTAGAGACCGATACCTGAGGGAAGTTGCCCCCCCCACCTTCTTCAAATCAGGCTATATTAGTGTCAAACGTTTGAGCAGCAAAACACGCCAACTGACCTCTGATGACCTCTACAAAATATTATTAATATCATTATAATGACAGCAATACAAATGAAAATGTTTGCCATACTAAAATATAAAATTAATTTTAAATATAAAATATTTAATATAAATATATAAAAAATTTAAAAATGCATATTTTAAAATATGTACATTTTTTGTACTGATATCATTTAAATTATATTAATAATTGTTTGTAGAAGCCAGTGAACAAATGATAGCGACACAAACAAAAAATCTTGCTGCACAAACGTTTGACTCCGATTTTGTCTAATCTGAACAGGGGGGGGGGGGCTGGTTGACCTTTGATGACCTCTAGAAACATTTCTTTATACAGCGGGGGAAATAAGCATTGACCCCTTGCTGATTCTGCAGGTTTGCCCACTAACAAAGAATGCAACAATCTATAATTTAATCATCTGTACATTCTAACAGTGAGACAGAATCCCAAAGAAAATTCCAGAAATTCACATCATATGAATTTATTAAAATTGAAACCATCTGATGAGGAAAAACAAGTATTTGACCCCCTACCAAACAGCAAGCATTCTGGCTCCTACCAGCCAGTTAGTCTTTCTTTCAGACTCAGCCTCAATCCCAACCAATTATCTACATCAAATCCACCTGCCTCACCTCGTTACCTGTATGAAAGACACCTGTCAGCATCCAACATCACCACCATGGGCAGGACCAAAGAGCTTTCTACGGACATCAGGGACACGATTGATCTGCAGATGGCTGGGATGGGCTGCAAGAGAATCAGGAAGCAACTTGGAGAGAAAAGATCAACTGTTGGTGCAGTTATCAGGAAATGGAAGAAGCAACCTCCCTCGGTCTGGGCCTCCACACAGGATCTGGCCTGGTGGGGTGTCCCTGATCATGCCAACGGCGAGGAATCATCCCAAAACCACAAGGGGGGAACTGATGAATCAGCTGAAGGCGGCTGGGACCACAGTTACCAAAGAAACGGTTGGTAACACACTACGCCGTCAGGGATTGAAATCCTGCAGCGCGCAACGTCCCCCTGCTCAAGAAGAAACATGTTCAGGCCCACATGAAGGTCGCCGTTCACCACCTGGACGACTCAGAAGAGGCCTGGAAGAAGGAGATGTGGGCAGATGAGACCACAATAGAACTTTTTGGCCTCAACTCGTCGTGTTTGGAGGGCAAAGAACACCATCTCCACCATCAAGCATGGTGGTGGCAACATCATGCTTTGGGGGGGCTTTTCAGCCAAGGGGGCGGGACAACTCCATGGTATTGAGGGGAGGATGAACGGGGCCATGTATGGTGGAATTCTGGACCAACATCTCCTTCCCTCAGTGAGAGAGCTGAAGATGGGTGGAGGATGGGTGTTTCAGCACCACAGCCACCCTAAGCACATCGCCATGGCAACAACAGAAGGGCTAAAAAAGAAGCACATCAAGGTGGGCCAATATTCCTGCTGAAATGTGGAGGCTGTCTGCAGGGAGGAGTGGGCCAATATTCCTGCTGAAATGTGGAGGCTGTCTGCAGGGAGGAGTGGGCCAATATTCCTGCTGAAATGTGGAGGCTGTCTGCAGGGAGGAGTGGGCCAATATTCCTGCTGAAATGTGGAGGCTGTCTGCAGGGAGGAGTGGGCCAATATCCCTGCTGAAATGTGGAGGCTGTCTGCAGGGAGGAGTGGGCCAATATCCCTGCTGAAATGTGGAGGCTGTCTGCAGGGAGGAGTGGGCCAATATCCCTGCTGAAATGTGGAGGCTGTCTGCAGGGAGGAGTGGGCCAATATCCCTGCTGAAATGTGGAGGCTGTCTGCAGGGAGGAGTGGGCCAATATCCCTGCTGAAATGTGGAGGCTGTCTGCAGGGAGGAGTGGGCCAATATTCCTGCTGAAATGTGGAGGCTGTCTGCAGGGAGGAGTGGGCCAATATTCCTGCTGAAATGTGGAGGCTGTCTGCAGGGAGGAGTGGGCCAATATTCCTGCTGAAATGTGGAGGCTGTCTGCAGGGAGGAGTGGGCCAATATTCCTGCTGAAATGTGGAGGCTGTCTGCAGGGAGGAGTGGGCCAATATCCCTGCTGAAATGTGGAGGCTGTCTGCAGGGAGGAGTGGGCCAATATCCCTGCTGAAATGTGGAGGCTGTCTGCAGGGAGGAGTGGGCCAATATCCCTGCTGAAATGTGGAGGCTGTCTGCAGGGAGGAGTGGGCCAATATTCCTGCTGAAATGTGGAGGCTGTCTGCAGGGAGGAGTGGGCCAATATCCCTGCTGAAATGTGGAGGCTGTCTGCAGGGAGGAGTGGGCCAATATCCCTGCTGAAATGTGGAGGCTGTCTGCAGGGAGGAGTGGGCCAATATTCCTGCTGAAATGTGGAGGCTGTCTGCAGGGAGGAGTGGGCCAATATCCCTGCTGAAATGTGGAGGCTGTCTGCAGGGAGGAGTGGGCCAATATCCCTGCTGAAATGTGGAGGCTGTCTGCAGGGAGGAGTGGGCCAATATTCCTGCTGAAATGTGGAGGCTGTCTGCAGGGAGGAGTGGGCCAATATCCCTGCTGAAATGTGGAGGCTGTCTGCAGGGAGGAGTGGGCCAATATCCCTGCTGAAATGTGGAGGCTGTCTGCAGGGAGGAGTGGGCCAATATCCCTGCTGAAATGTGGAGGCTGTCTGCAGGGAGGAGTGGGCCAATATTCCTGCTGAAATGTGGAGGCTGTCTGCAGGGAGGAGTGGGCCAATATTCCTGCTGAAATGTGGAGGCTGTCTGCAGGGAGGAGTGGGCCAATATTCCTGCTGAAATGTGGAGGCTGTCTGCAGGGAGGAGTGGGCCAATATTCCTGCTGAAATGTGGAGGCTGTCTGCAGGGAGGAGTGGGCCAATATCCCTGCTGAAATGTGGAGGCTGTCTGCAGGGAGGAGTGGGCCAATATCCCTGCTGAAATGTGGAGGCTGTCTGCAGGGAGGGGTGGGCCAATATCCCTGCTGAAATGTGGAGGCTGTCTGCAGGGAGGAGTGGGCCAATATCCCTGCTGAAATGTGGAGGCTGTCTGCAGGGAGGAGTGGGCCAATATCCCTGCTGAAATGTGGAGGCTGTCTGCAGGGAGGAGTGGGCCAATATTCCTGCTGAAATGTGGAGGCTGTCTGCAGGGAGGAGTGGGCCAATATTCCTGCTGAAATGTGGAGGCTGTCTGCAGGGAGGAGTGGGCCAATATTCCTGCTGAAATGTGGAGGCTGTCTGCAGGGAGGAGTGGGCCAATATTCCTGCTGAAATGTGGAGGCTGTCTGCAGGGAGGAGTGGGCCAATATTCCTGCTGAAATGTGGAGGCTGTCTGCAGGGAGGAGTGGGCCAATATCCCTGCTGAAATGTGGAGGCTGTCTGCAGGGAGGAGTGGGCCAATATCCCTGCTGAAATGTGCACAAACCTTTTCACCAACTTTAAAAACCGTTTGACATCTGAGCTGGCCAATAATGGCTTTCTACTAAATATTAACATGCTGTGTGGTAGGGGGTCAAATACTTGTTTTTCCTCATCAGATGGTTTCAATTTTAATAAATTCATATGATGTGAATTTCTGGAATTTTCTTTGGGATTCTGTCTCACTGTTAGAATGTACAGATGATTAAAATTATAGATTGTTGCATTCTTTGTTAGTGGGCAAACCTGCAGAATCAGCAAGGGGTCAATACTTATTTCCCCCGCTGTATCATTAAAATGATAGCGGCACAAACGAAAGTTTTTGCTGCACAAACCAGTACAAACGTTTGACACTAATTTTGTCTGATTTGAAGAAGGTGGGGGGGGGCCAACTTCACTCAGGTGAGACGAATGTCTGAGGAGACTAACCTGAAGCTGCTGTCGTTCTCAGTGCCATGGGAACGGTTGTGATTGACGGACATATCTATGTGTGCGGCGGCTACGATGGGAAGTCCTCTCTGAACTCAGTGGAGTGCTACTCTCCAGAAACGGACAGGTGAGGTCAGCCATGACGGTTCAGCTTTGACTCGTTTTACTAAAGGTCAGGAGTAACATCATCTGTTTCTACCAAGCAGTACTACATCTGTGGCCATGGTGATCTGTACCTAGATTCTGAACCTGGTGCTTAGGACATAGAGCCTGGAATCCTGAGGTTCTGAGTTCGATTCCCCACTCCCACAGACTGCCACTCTGGGTCCCTGAGCAAGACCCTTAACCCCACACTGCTTCCTGGGCGCCACGCAATGGCACCCTACTGCTCCCCAAGGGGAGGGGTTGAAGGCAGAGAATTCATTTTGTAGCTCTGTCCTTGTGACAGTGGAATGACAATAAAACACTGGAGAAAATCCAACCCAGTCTCATAGGAAAATGTACCCCCACTACGTTGGTCCACACTGCAAAACGTAGTGGAGGTACATTAATGGCCATTTTTTTGTGGTACTGTTACGTTTCTTCTGCCTATACGCTTTCTATTGTTTTACGTCCTAGTCACGTGACTTTCAAGATTCCAGCTGGGAGAAGAAAAAAATATATATAGATGGCCGACATTCGCTCATTTTTTTGTGGAAAGATTAATGACTTGAGTTTGTTTTTGCATTAAAATGAGTTTTGATTACATTTCTAGTGAGAAATGTATAGTTTGTTGTCAGAATATTTACTCAGGGAATGTACATATTCACTTGCTTGTTCGTTTCTTGCAAAGATTTTTCAAGATAATGTGAAACTGTAACATTTTGGTATAAACATGGCTGAGATTTCTCTAACTTTTAGTGGGAAAATCAATAATTTCAATCAGTTTCTGCATTTAAATGGGTTTTGATTACATTTATAGCGAGAAGTGTAGGGTTTATTTACATAATATTTACTTAGTGAACATACATAATCACCCGCTTGCTAGTTTTTGCTACGGTTTTTCGGATCTCGTCAGGATTATGTGAAATTGCAACGTTTTGGCTGCTAGCCATCAGCCTAGCATTTAGCTGCCGCCCCGATTCAACATTGAATTCTTTGTGATTTAACTCCATCTGACGGATCAAACCCTCGCCACTGCGGCGTTGCGTCTGAGGTTGATTTTCAGATCAATGCATTACGTCGTGGCATACGGGAGAAACTAATTAAACTAGTTAAAAAAAGGATCATGGGTTAAGATCGGATGTGTTTTATTTGGAAATCTACCGGATCCTTTGTGCAATTAACTTCCTGTTTGGTGCGATCTCATTGATGGGTTTTGACCAGATTTTGACCAAAGAGGAACTAAAAAAAAAAAAAAACAATTTGAATACACAACCAGCATATCTGGAATCAGTGACAGAGAGCGACTGGGACCAGAAGTTTATTAATTTCTCCCCATTGATTTCCATTCAAAATGTTTTCGATCCCACCGGGCTCTAGGGAAGGGGCGGGCATACCGCCACCTACTGTTACTGAGTGTGTAGCAACATTGTTTTACATCTATTAAATTCTATTTTTTATTTTGCATTCTGAAGATAAATAAATAATGCTTTCCTTAATCTATAAATATCTTTTATATTTCCTTTATTTCCCAATAATCCTTTAAGACTCCATTCTTGGCCTGTCCTCTTTTCAATTTCTTCCTTTCAGGTCCAGATGTTTTGCAGTTCATCAATACATCTGCATTTTCTATCTCTCCACATCCTTCACATTTATCATTATTTTTCCTCCCTATTAAGTATAAATTGTCATTTAAATAAGTATGACCTACTCTTAATCTGATCATTATTATTTCTTCCCTTCAGTTTCTCTCATTAATATTTCTATTTAATACTGACTTTTGTACTTTATATAACCTTCTTCCTTTTTATCTTCATTCCACCTTTTTTTTTGCCATTTTTCAATTTCTTTCCTCTTAATAAATGATTTTCCTTCCCCTTTCCCTAAAGGAATTGTAATTGTTATTTGTTTTTAAGTGAGAAAGGCCACCTGAAAACTTAATAATTGCAGTCAGTTCATCCAGATTATCTATTTCTGTCGGAGGCGCTCAGACCCCCACATACCAGCGGTGCACCGACAGTAGAAATCCCTTCAGCAGCAGCCTCTAGGCTGGGCAGCCTCCAGGTTCACCGCGGCGGCTGGCAGGTGTTTTTCATCTAAATAATTTTAGCTGCAGGCACCAGGATACCGGCAATAAAAGCGAACATATTCCGTCGGCAGGTTTCAGGATTTTAAGTTAATTTAGGAGTGATCACAGCGCTGTGTCATCTGTCTCACGGCCAGCTGCCAGGTTTGATTAATACTTTGTAATAAATACATGAATAAAGCACAGTCATACTCAGTTTTGCCCCCGCTGTATTTTTAAATACGCAGTAGAGGTATTTAAAGGTAGTAGAGGACATGTACCTGTATATAAAAAACGCGCCCTATAGTCCGATGCGCCTTATGTGTGTGTTAAATACAGAAATGGGACACATAACTGAGAGTGCGCCTTTTAGTACGGTGCGCCTTATGGTCGTGAAAATACGGTAACAGTACCACAAAAAAATGGCCATTAATGTACCTCCACTACGTTTTGCAGTGTGGACCAACGTAGTGGGGGTACATTTTCCCATGAGACTGGGTTGAGAAAATCACACTGATGACAACCAATCCTTTTTTTTTATGGTATTTTATCATCAGCCTACATTAAAAATCTCTGTTGGTATTTAAGAAAGTACTATAATAATATAATAGTACTATAATAATAGTAGTAATAATACTGTAATAATAGAAGTGATAGTACTGTAATACTTTAATAATAGTAGTGAAAGCACTGTAACACCGTACATATGGTAGCAATGGCACTGCAACGGTGTAATGATGGTAACAATGGCACTGTAACAACGTAACGATGGTAGCAATGACACTATTACACAGTAACGATTGTAGCAATGGCACGGTTACATGGTAACGATGGTAGCAATGGCACTATTACACGGTAACAATGGCACTGCAGTAACGATTGTAACAATGGCACTGTTACATGGTAACGATGGTAACAATGGCACTAACACCTTAGCGATGGTAGCAATGGCACTGTTACAAGATAACGATGATAGCAATGGCACTGTAACACCATAGCAATGGTAGCAATGGCACTGTTACACAGTAATGGCGTAGCAATGGCACTGTTACACGGTAACGAGGTAGCAATGGAACTGTAACACTGTAGCGATGGTAGCAATGGCACTGTTACACGGTAACGAGGTAGCAATGGCACTGTTACACGATAACAATGGTAGCAATGGCACTGTTACACTGTAGCGATGGTAGCAATGGCACTGTTACACAATAACAATGGTAGCAATGGCACTGTAACACTGTAGCAATGGTAGCAATGGCACTGTAACACCGTAGCGATGGTAGCAATGGTACTGTTACACAGTAAGCACAGTATAGCTATAGTACTGTAACACTATGAACTCTGAAATCAGGGGCGATAGAGGTGTCTGTATCATTCAGTGCTTCCTGTCATGTGACACCATCTGCTGCTTCTCAGGTGGACCATAGTAACAGAGATGAGTGTGAGTCGCAGTGCCACCGGCGTGACAGTGTTTGATGGGCGGATCTTTGTCTCTGGCGGCCATGACGGCCTGCAGATCTTCAACACGGTCAGTGGAGCCTCTGTGATCATGTTAGTATGACGTCGCCAGCCGGTTTACCTGTCTGACCCTTTTGTTCCTCAGGTGGAGTACTATAACCACTACACGGACCGCTGGCACCCGGCCCCACCAATGCTCAACAAGCGGTGCCGTCACGGCGCAGCGGCGCTGGGCAGCCACATGTACGTTGCCGGAGGGTACGACGGCTCGGGCTTCCTTAGTGGCGTGGAGGTTTTCAGTTCGGCGTCGGCTCAGTGGAGCCTCCTGGTGACCATGAACACGCGGCGCAGCAGGGTGTCCCTGGTGTCCACGGCGGGCCGTCTGTACGCTGTGGGTGGGTACGACGGGCAGTCCAACCTGAACTCGGTGGAGATGTACAACCCCGACACTAACCGCTGGATGTTCATGGCGCCCATGGGGAGCCATGAGGGTGGGGTGGGGGTGGGCTGCATCCCCCTGCAGCCTTCCTAGCCCAAGTGCCCTGAAAGGACTGAACCCTGGCTGCAAGAGGGGGCGTGGTCTCAGGCAGAAACCAGCGGACATTACGGGTACGACGGCAATGCTCTCAATGGCAGGCTACTGCCAGGCCCAAAAAACTGTAGAGCTCTCAGCAGCTGGCATCCTGCTTGTAGGATTACTTATCAATTTCTGATTGGTCAGAAAGGGGCAGGAGGCCCAGATGGAACAGCTGGAGGGGCGGAGCTTCATGGCCTACTAGATGGAGGGGTGAAGCTTTGAGTCCTGGATGAACCAGAGGGCGGGGCTTCATCTACTAGATGGCAGGGAAGGGCTTTTGTGTCCTATTGGGTCAAGGGGTGCAGCCTAGTGACATGGGTGGGGATGAAGCTCCTTGGCCTGCGGATTGGAGGGGCGGAGCTTCATAGCCAGAATGGGTTATGAGGGGGTGAAGCTCTTACCAGTAGGATGTAGGAGGCGGAGCCTCAGGGCTTGTAGGGTAGATGGAGCTTAACCTGTTTTAGATGGAGGGGCAGAGCCTGTTATAGACAGGTGGAGCAGGGTCAGCAGGTTTCCTCTTCCAATGCTGCAAAGGCTGTTTGTTTACTAAAGGTGCTGCACAGCTTTGTGCTGTTTGCATTTGATAAGAATAATTTATTATTAAAATAATTTATTCCTGCAATGTGTCTGATTCCATTTCCTGTGAGCCTACCGATTTCTTCTGATCCGGTTCCTCTGATCTAATGATCACTGCATTGATGAGCCTTTTAAAATCAAGAAGCTACTTATTTAATTTTTTTAATCTCTCTTTTTCAATTTTAAAAACAAAAGACTAAATTCAAAATGTGAATAGTCCCACACATTCTCATCTTCATACTTTGGATCTTGTGCTGACATACGGCATAGAATGTGAAGAAATAACAGTATTTCCTCACAACCCTGTCCTCTCTGACCACTTTCTAATAACCTTCAGGATTACTTTAACAGAGTTCTCCTCCCCCTAAAAGAAGGTTCCATTTTAGTAGATCTTTATCAGATAGTGCAGTTATACATTTTAAAGAATCTGTTTCACTTTCTCTCTGTGTCGCTGAGCAGTGCTGCAGAGTTAGAGACTGACACGGGAGTGGATTTTCACTCCTGTCCCGTCCCACTCCCACAGAAAACAATGGTGTCCCGTCCCGATCCCGGGCCAGAGTAGAAATCTAAATCCTGTCCCGTCCCACTCCTGGTGAAATTACTCCCACTCCCATCCCGCTCCCATTCAGAATGACTCCCGCTCCCGCACCACTCCCATTCTTGTTGTTTTTGAGCACGGGTGAAAAACTCAGAGCGGAAGTTACTATTGGTTTGCTCCCGCTCCCGTCTGCTCCCGTTAATGTTTAATCCTGTACCGTCCCAATCCCGTGATCGTTACTAATACTGACTCCCATCCCACGGGAATCCCACGAGAATCCCGTGACCCGTGGGATTCCCGAAAAAATGTCAGTCTCTACTGCAGAGTGCAAAAGCTTAGCTTATTCCCCTTGACAGGTTGATGATTTTGTTGATGGGGTTGCTAGTTCTCTGCGTATTGCCTTAGACAACGCAGCTCCTTTGAAAATGAAAACCGTTAAAAATAGAAAGCTTGCTCCTTGGTTTAATGCAGAGCTGCGTACTTTGAAGCAAAATGCTAGGAAACTGGAGAGAAAATATCACTCCACAGGCCTGCAGGAGTCCTTCCTAGTCTGGAAAAATGGTTTACTGCTGTATAAGAGGACCCTTTGTAAAGCAAGAGCAGCATACTTCTCCTCATTAATTGAGGAGAATAAGAATAATCCTAGATTTCTTTTTAATACAGTTGCCAAACTCACCCAGAGCCATAGCTCTGTTGAACCGTCCATTCCACCTGCTCTTAGCAGCAATGATTTTATGGGATTCTTTATAAATAAGATTGATCTTATTAAAAATAAGATCATAAGCACTCCTCTATCCGCGATTGTACCTGAGGTAGTCATGGAATCTGAACCGGGTTTAGACTGCTTTGATCCAGTTGAACTTTCTGAATTAGCAAAATTATTGTCTTCATCTAAGCCTTCAACTTGTATGTTAGATCCAGTTCCAACCAGGTTATTTAAGGAGGTATTCCCTTTGATCTCCTCCTCCATTCTAGATGTGATTAATCTATCTCTGTTACAGGGATATGTACCTAAAGCTTTTAAGGTTGCTGTAATTAAACCTCTGCTTAAGAAACCGTCTCTTGACCCAGATGACTTGGTTAATTATAGACCTATATCCAATCTTCCTTTCTTATCCAAAATTCTTGAGAAAGTAGTTGCCAAACAAGTTTGCGATCACTTCCACCATAATGAACTTTTTGAAGAGTTTCAGTCTGGCTTTAGAGCTCATCATAGCACTGAAACAGCTCTGGTGAAAGTCACTAATGATATTCTCATGGCCTCAGATAATGGACTTGTATCTGTGCTCGTCCTGTTGGATCTTAGTGCTGCATTTGATACAGTTGATCATAATATTCTTTTAGAAAGACTTGAATATTTTGTTGGAATTAAAGGAACAGCACTAGACTGGTTTAAATCTGATCTATCTGATCGATTTCAGTTTGTTCATGTTAATGATAGATCTTCAACACGCTCAAAGGTTACCTGTGGAGTACCACAGGGATCAGTGCTAGGACCAATTCTCTTTACTTTATACATGCTCCCAATTGGTAGAATTATTAGACAGCATGGGATTAATTTCCACTGTTATGCTGATGATACCCAGCTATATCTGTCTATAATCCAGATGAAGCTAACCCATTACATAGATTACAGGCATGTCTGAAGACAGAAAAACCTGGATGACTCTTAACTTTCTGCTTCTGAATGCAGACAAAACAGAAGTTATAGTCTTTGGACCAGAGTCTCTGAAAAAGAAGCTGATTAGTCAGTCACTTCATTTGGATGGGATTAAACTGATTTCAGATAATAAAGTAAAAAATCTTGGTGTTATTTTTGATCAGGACCTGTCATTTAAATCCCAGATCAAAGAGGTTTCTAGAATTTCCTTCTTTCATCCGAGGAATATTGCAAAAATGAGCAATCTCCTGTCCAGGGGTGATGCTGAGAAACTAGTCCATGCATTTGTTACTTCAAGGCTGGACTATTGTAATTCTTTACTATCAGGAAGTCCACAAACTGTAGTTAAAAGCCTTCAGCTGATCCAAAATGCTGCAGCCAGAGTTCTGATGAAAATGAAAAAGAGAGATCATATCTCTCCTATCCTGGCTTCTCTTCATTGGCTTCCTGTTAAATCCAGAATAGAATTTAAAATCCTCCTTCTCACATATAAAGCCTTAAATGGCCAAGCTCCATCTGATATCAGAGATCTGATTGTTCCTTATGTTCCTAACAGAGCACTTCGCTCTCAATCTGCAGGTTTACTAGTGGTTCCTAGAATTTCTAAAAGTAGAATGGGAGGCAGATCTTTTAGTTCTCAGGCTCCTCTCCTGTGGAACCAACTACCAGTTTTAGTCCGTGAGGCAGACACCCTGTCTACTTTTAAGGCTAGGCTTAAAACTTTCCTTTTTGATAAAGCTTCTAGTTAGAGTGGCTCAGGTTATCCTGATCTATCTCTATAGTTCTGCTGCTATAGGCTTAGACTGCTGGAGGACATAGGGACCCCTTTTTCATCATTCTGCTTCATTCTATATTCTCCCACTCTGCAGAATCTGTTAGTTCAATTTCTAACTTTCTGCTCTCTGTTTTATGTGTTTGACTTGAAGACTCGCTGAGAGCTCATCTGTTTAATTTTTCTTTCTCTGACAGCTGCCTCTAGAGCTAGAAAAAATTACGTGTTGGAATTGGTGCAATATAAATAAACTGAATCTAAGTAAATTTAAACCAGTGATGAGTTTAGATTTAGCCAGTATGTTTAGCATGTATCAAGGCCACCTAGTTTATCTGGAACATGTGGTTGTTCATGGTTAAGTAGGGGCAGCTTCTTTCCCATTTAAAATAAAACAGACCATATAAGCTTTGAGCTGAAAAAGCTTCCTGTATGAGAAGCAAAACAAAGTCCAGTGGATTGTTTTTTACCTTTTTTGGAACCACACAAGGGCGTTTGTCATTCAGTGTTTATGTCTGGGTATTCATCAGGTTATGGTAAATGTCCTGTACTTATATAGCGCCTTTATTTTGGTCAGGAGACTTGACCAAAGCGCTTTACACCACATTCATTCACCCATTCACTCACACACTGATGGTGGTGAGCTACATTGTAGCCACAGCTGCCCTGGGGCTCACTGACAGAAGCGGGGCCGCCGTACACTGGCGCCACCGGGCCCTCTGACCACCATCAGGTGAAGTGTCTTGCCCAAGGACACAACGACACTAAGAGTCAGAGTCAGGGCTTGAACCGTCAACCCTTCGATTTCAGGGCAAACTCCTACATCCAACGCCACTGTCGCCCCACCCAGGTTAGAGCAGCACAGGTGTATGTCAGTGTTTAGAAAAAAAAATAGGTGTCCTTGTCCCTGCCTTTCATTCCTGTATGTTTATATGCTGAGGATGACCTGGATGGACCTCAGTCTGGGACGGTTCTGTTACCCAGACCTGGATGGACCTCAATCTGGGACGGTTCTGTTACCCAGACCTGGATGGACCTCAATCTGGGACGGTTCTGTTACCCAGACCTGGATGGACCTCAATCTGGGACGGTTCTGTTACCCAGACCTGGATGGACCTCAATCTGGGACGGTTCTGTTACCAAGACCTAATGGACCTCAATCTGGGACGGTTCTGTTACCCAGACCTGGATGGACCTCAATCTGGGACGGTTCTGTTACCCAGACCTGGATGGACCTCAATCAGGGACGGTTCTGTTACCCAGACCTGGATGAACCTCAATCTGGGACAGTTCTGTTACCCAGACCTGGATGGACCTCAATCAGGGACGGTTCTGTTACCCAGACCTGGATGAACCTCAATCTAGGACGGTTCTGTTACCCAGACCTGGATGGACCTCAATCTGGGACGGTTCTGTTACCCAGACCTGGATGGACCTCAATCAGGGACGGTTCTGTTACCCAGACCTGGATGGACCTCAATCAGGGACGGTTCTGTTACCCAGAACTGGATGGACCTCAATCTGGGACGGTTCTGTTACCCAGACCTGGATGAACCTCAATCTAGGACGGTTCTGTTACCCAGACCTGGATGGACCTCAATCAGGGACGGTTCTGTTACCCAGAACTGGATGGACCTCAATCTGGGACGGTTCTGTTACCCAGACCTGGATGGACCTCAATCAGGGACGGTTCTGTTACCCAGACCTGGATGGACCTCAATCTGGGACGGTTCTGTTACCCAGACCTGGATGGACCTCAATCAGGGACGGTTCTGTTACCCAGAACTGGATGGACCTCAATCTGGGACGGTTCTGTTACCCAGACCTGGATGGACCTCAATCTGGGACGGTTCTGTTACCCAGACCTGGATGGACCTCAATCAGGGACGGTTCTGTTACCCAGACCTGGATGGACCTCAATCAGGGACGGGTTCTGGTCCAGGAACAACTAATGATTCGTTTTCAGAAACTCCACAAATGCATCTTATTCAATTTCCTTCCCTTTTATTTTGAAAGAAACAAAGCAGGAAATGTCATGATCACTGTACACACAGTATTATTCTGTCTCTGGACTGGAAGCAGAACCCTTCCTGGTCCCTATGAGCCCATGTCTCACATGTTTGAGATGCGTCCTTGGTTCAGTATGATGGTTCCGATGGTCGGATCAGCGGGTTCTTTTCAAGTTCTGCTCATGACCCTGTTCATCTGACCCTGATATAATGAACATGACAACATCTGAAACATGAGGGACCGAAGAAAACCACGGTTCTGAAGGAGTCTCATTCTGAGCGGGGACTACTGGGGCCGTGGTCCTGCTGGTCCAGAAGGTCCTGGAGCTGAGGGAGCATCAGTCCTAGATTCAGCAGGAGCTCTTCCACACCTGCACAGGTAGATTAAAAGGTTATCTCCTTAACTGAGTCCATGATGCCAGCTCTTTAGGACTAAATGATAACTACTCCCATGATCTAAGTCACTTAATCCAACTGATCTGAATGTCTGATTTAAGGTGAATTAGTTTCTGCACTGCAGATCTCAAAGCGTTGGTAGTATTGAATGTCAGACTGAGCTGAACCGCCGCCTGTGTGGTTGATGTTTCAGCAGAATGGTGGTGTTGGTGGTCAGTTACAGGTGGCGTGTACTGGTATATTGCGTTAAATGTCCAACACTCCAAAGAGCTTCAATCTACATAAAGCCATCCACCCACTGATGGTGGTGAGCTACACTGAAGGCACAGCTAACCATCAGGGCTGACATACATGGGCTCCTCTAGGCCCTCTCAGCAGGGGCCCCAGAGGGCCCCAGAAAAAAAACCCTACTGCCGACCCTGTTTCAGGATGAGTGTTGGAGCAGGTGTTGCTGGTTCTTCAGGTGTGTTCCCCTTCTTCTTCCCAGTACTCACTGTGCAGTGTCGGTGGGCAGGTAGCGGCTCTCCTCCCCATCCAGGATGCCATGGTACAGGCCAATCTCCTGCTCCAGACGCTGCCTGTTCATAAGCAACACATCGTAGTCCCTGCGCTGTTGTTCAATCTCCCCTCGTACATCGTTAAACTCCGCCTCCAGCTTGGCCACTACAGAGCCAAGGTTCTGCAGCTCCACGTCATGCCAGTGGCGAGCATCCGCCAGGGAGTTCTCCAAGCCTCGTTTCTGCAACACCATGTTACTGATATCGTCAGGTCATTGATGACGTCATCAGACCATTGATGATGATGTCATCAGATCATCGACCCTGATTTCATACGTTCAGTAATTATGATTTCATCAGGTCAATGATGATGTCATCAGGTCAGTGAATATGATATCATCAGGTCAGTTAATATTATGTCATCAGGTCAGTGAATGTGATGTCATCAGGTCAGTTAATATTGTGTCATCAGGTCAGTGAATGTGACGTCATCAGGTCAGTTAATATTATGTCATCAGGTCAGTGAATGTGATGTCATCAGGTCAGTTAATATTATGTCATCAAGTCAGTGAATGTGACATCATCAGGTCAGTTAATATTGTGTCATCAGGTCAGTGAATGTGATGTCATCAGGTCAGTTAATATTGTGTCATCAGGTCAGTGAATGTGATGTCATCAGGTTAGTTAATATTATGTCATCAGGTCAGTGAATGTGATGTCATCAGGTCAGTTAATATTGTGTCATCAGGTCAGTGAATGTGATGTCATCAGGTCAGTTAATATTATGTCATCAGGTCAGTGAATGTGATGTCATCAGGTCAGTTAATATTATGTCATCAAGTCAGTGAATGTGACATCATCAGGTCAGTTAATATTATGTCATAAGGTCAGTCAGTAATGTGATGTCATAAGATTAGTGATTATGATTTAATCAGGTCAGGATTTTTTGAGTCCACCAGGTCACTGCTAATGATGTCATCAGGTCAGGGATTATGATGTAATCGGGTCATTGATTATGATGTCATCAGGTCAGTGATCCTGTTGTCATTAGGTCAGTGATAATGATGTCATCAGGTCAGTAATCCTGTTGTCATCAAGTCACTGATAATGATGTCATCAGGTCAATGAATATGATGTCATCAGGCCAGTAATCCTGTTGTCATCAAGTCACTGATAATGATGTCATCAGGTCAATGAATATGATGTCATCAGGCCAGTAATCCTGTTGTCATCAAGTCACTGATAATAATGCCATCAGGTCAGTGATTATGAGGTCATTGGGTCATTGATTATGATGTCATCAGATTGTTGATAATAATGTCATCAGGTCAGGGATGATGCCTCACCAATGCTCTGATGGACTCGGTCTCGGCCTGCAGACTCTGGATCTTGCACCCCACCTCACTGCATTCAGTCTTCAGTGCCTCCACCTGCTCCTCCTCTGGACTTAGCCGGCTCCCCACACTCTGCGCTTCCTGCATCAAACCGGGGTCAGACACACCTGAGGGGAAACTTGCTGAGCTTGCCAGCTGATTGGTCCTCACCTTGCACTCCAGGCAGCCATCGGTCTCTGCTCTGTTTTTCTCCATCATCCTCTCCCAGTGACTCCTAATGTGGGCCAGAATCTGGTCCAGACTGGTCTCGATGGGAGCATCGGGTTCATCCACCTCCCGTCCAGCCATCTGATTGTAGAGTCCCCGCACATCCTGGAGGGACAGAAGGGCAGGTGTTCACCTTCATCAGAGCTCTTTGATCGGAGCCAAGACGTGGATTTCCAGGGTGTGGTGGAACCTGCTCATAGTTGTCCTCCAGACTGCGCAGCTCAGCCCTCATGTTCTCCATTTGCTCCTCCAGGTCCACCTTGGTCATGGTGGCCTCCTCGATCACTCTGTGCAGGGAGCTGATCTCGTCCTCCACCGCCCTCCTGAAGGGTTGTTCATTCTCATACCTGCAGACGGACATCACCAAGGCAAAGGAAGTTCATTTAAAGTTAAACAGGAGGGACCCCAGAATGAAGCCTTGAGGAACCCCACATGTGATTGTTCTGCTCTCTGATTTAATGTCCCCACCACCTCTCTCTACCTCCCCCCCATCAGACCATCTGAGGAGGTTCTGACCTTTCTTTGAAGTCCTCAGCATTGGCTTGGATGTTCTCTGTCTGCAGCATTAGGCGAGCGTTGTCCAGGATGGCTTCACTGACCTGCAGGAAGTAGGAAATCAGACCTTCAGTCCCCCTAACCTCCAAACCAAGGAGCCATGTCCTCCCTCTGTCCTCCCTCCCTCTGTCCTCCCTCCGCCCTCCCCCCGTCCTCCCTCCGTCCTTCCTCCGTCCTCCCTCCCTCCGTCCTCCCTCCGTCCTCCCTCCATCCTCCCTCCGTCCTCCCTCTGTCCTGTCTCCATCCTCCCTCCGTCCTCCCTCCGTCCTCTCTCCATCCTCCCTCCGTCTTCCCTCTGTTCTCCCTCTGTCCTCCCTCTGTCCTCCCTCTGTCCTCCTTCCATCCTCCCTCTGTCCTCCCTCCTTCCTCTCTCCATCTTCCCTCTGTTCTCCCTCTGTCCTCCCTCCGTCCTCCCTCCATCCTCCCTCTGTCCTCCCTCCTTCCTTCCTCCGTCCTCCCTCTGTCCTCCCTCCATCCTCCCTCTGTTCTCCCTCCTTCCGTCCTCCATCCTCCCTCTGTCCTCCTTCCATCCTCCCTCTGTCCTCCCTCTGTCCTCCTTCCATCTTCCCTCTGTCTTTCCTCCTTCCTTCCCCCGTCCTTCCTGAGTCCACCCCATCCTTACCTGTCTGTAAATGTCTTCCCAGTCCCTCCTCAGAGGCCCCCAGGCCCCGGCACTGGCAGCCTTGCGGTCCAGACACAGTCGGATCTGTTCCTCCAGCTGTTGGTTCAGTTGTTCCAGCGCTCTCACTTTGTCCCGGTACTCCATCAAGCAGCTGTTCAGGCCCATCGCCATAGATCCCGTTCCTGCACCCCTCTCCCCAGCCCGGGGCAGAACCGGCATGGCGGTGCTCCTCATCCCCTGCATGAACACACTGCTGATTCCCAGAGCCCTGCGGGACACACGCGTCCCTAGCCCTGATGCTGGACACAGCGTTGGAGCGGACCCCACAAAGACACCCCGGGGGGCAGTGGTCCCCGCTGCAGCCATCCTCCCACAAGAGGTGGAGGCCGGGCGCTCTGATGATGACTGTCCCAGAAAGGATGAGTGGCGTCGGGGCAGAGGCATGACGCTCAGCAGGTCCCAGTGTCAAACCCCCCACAGCTGCTCGCCTGCAGGATTTATGGGAGGACGGTGTTCTGGAAACACGGCCCGCTTTGTTCACAGGCTGTTTGTGCTCTGAGCACCGAGGGCTTTTGTCCCCTTAAACCTGGGGTCACATTCCTGCTGCATCAGCAGGTGGGGTTGGGTTCAGGAAGAGACGTGAAACAGGTTGCCTGACCGGCACACTAGCTCAGCAGCCTCTGAGCCCTGAGGAGAACGTCCAGGAACAGGTTCTGGACGTTCCTCGCTCAGCAGCCTCTGAGCCCTGAGGAGAACGTCCAGGAACAGGTTCTGGACTTTTCACGCCCGGCAGCCTCTGAGCCCCAGAGGAGAACGTCCAGGAACAGGTTCTGGACGGTCCTCGCTCAGGAGCCTCTGACCCCCCGAGGAGAACGTCCAGGAACAGGTTCTGGACGTTCCACGCCCGGCAGCCTCTGGCCCCCGAGGTGAACGTCCAGGAAAAGGTTCTGGACGTTCCACGCCTGGCAGCCTCTGGCCCCCGAGGTGAACGTCCAGGAAAAGGTTCTGGACGTTCCACGCCCGGCAGCCTCTGGCCCCCGAGGTGAACGTCCAGGAAAAGGTTCTGGACGTTCCACGCCCCGCAGCCTCTGACCCCCCGAGGAGAACATCCAGGAACAGGTTCTGGACGTTCCACGCCCGGCAGCCTCTGGCCCCCGAGGTGAACGTCCAGGAAAAGGTTCTGGACGTTCCACGCCCGGCAGCCTCTGGCCCCCGAGGAGAACGTCCAGGAACAGGTTCTGGACGTTCCACGCTCAGCAGCCTCTGACCCCCTGAGGAGAACGTCCAAGAACAGGTTCTGGACTTTTCACGCCCGGCAGCCTCTGGCCCCCGAGGTGAACGTCCAGGAAAAGGTTCTGGACGTTCCACGCCCGGCAGCCTCTGGCTCCCGAGGTGAACGTCCAGGAAAAGGTTCTGGACGTTCCACACCCGGCAGCCTCTGGCCCCCGAGGTGAACGTCCAGGAACAGGTTCTGGACGTTCCGCGCTCGGCAGCCTCTGAGCCCCCAAAGAGAACGTCCAGGAACAGGTTCTGGACGTTCCACGCTCAGCAGCCTCTGACCCCCTGAGGAGAACGTCCAAGAACAGGTTCTGGACTTTTCACGCCCGGCAGCCTCTGGCCCCCGAGGTGAACGTCCAGGAAAAGGTTCTGGACTTTTCACGCCCGGCAGCCTCTGGCCCCCGAGGTGAACGTCCAGGAAAAGGTTCTGGAGGTTCCACGCCCGGCAGCCTCTGGCTCCCGAGGTGAACGTCCAGGAACAGGTTCTGGACGTTCCACACCCGGCAGCCTCTGGCCCCCGAGATGAACGTCCAGGAACAGGTTCTGGACGTTCCGCGCTCGGCAGCCTCTGGCCCCCGAGGAGAACGTCCATGAACAGGTTCTGGACGTTCCACGCTCGGCAGCCTCTGGCTCCCGAGGTGAACTTCCATGAACAGGTTCTGGACGTTCCACGCCCGGCAGCCTCTGGCTCCCGAGGAGAACGTCCAGGAACAGGTTCTGGACGTTCCACGCTCGGCAGCCTCTGAGCCCCCAAAGAGAACGTCCAGGAACAGGTTCTGGACGTTCCGCGCTCGGCAGCCTCTGAGCCCCCAAAGAGAACGTCCATGAACAGGTTCTGGACGTTCCACGCCCGGCAGCCTCTGGCTCCCGAGGTGAATGTCCATGAACAGGTTCTGGACGTTCCACGCCCGGCAGCCTCTGGCTCCCGAGGTGAACGTCCAGGAACAGGTTCTCTTGGAGAACCCATCATTACAGGGCCTAAGTAGGGTTGTGAGTGTGGAGGCTGGTCAGGTATCTGAGGTTCTGCTGGTCTCTGCTCTGTCAGGTTCTGGTTCTCCTTGCCTCCTGATGGGTCAGAGCTTCATCTGCTGGATGGTCTATATCTAACCCCTTTCCAATAACTATATATAGAAATATCCATCTGTATAAACACCTGGAAACACCCTGTATAATAATCCTGCTATAAATAAAGCTGTCCTTTGTGGATCCACTGTATATTTCCCATCATGCACCTTTTCTTCCTGGCTCCTTCTACACTTCTCCACTGTGAGATCAATAAAATCAATCAATAAAGAAGCGTCTAGAAGCCCTTTAGTGCTTTTATCATTTTTTACTTGCTTTTTTATTCTGCTTTTTTGTGGTCCAGTTCTTGGCTGGCCATAACGTGACGCACTCGTTTCCGGTTAATGAAGAGGTGATCAGGCCAAATAAAAATGGCTGCCGATTCCATATATTCCAATTCTCTGAATCAGTCCATGCAGTTACATGCCAAGTTGTTTTATTTGCCTTACAAATGTTTTTGCTTTTATTCTGCTTCTATTTTATTATGTAATTTGTTTAAAGCACTTTGAATTGCCCATTTAATGAATTGTGCTAAACAAATAGAGAAAAGAAATAAAGAAATTTGGGAGGGTCCTAACTTCAGATCTGTGAGTATCAGTGTCACCCCCTCATCACCGGATGTTTAGGGGAACCATCGGACCAGAATCGCTTGTTTTACAGCGCTGACCAGTGATGCCGGAGCTGAACCAGCCACCCTTCCACCCATAGAGGGCAGCACCGGAGCCTTCTAAGACTAAACCTAGCAGAACTAAAGGAGTTCATGTCATAAGCCTCAGTCGACCCAGACTGGTGGGCTGGTCCCGGTTCAGGGACTGGCTCTCTGATGGACCGCCTCTGATCAGTCTGCTCCAGTTTCTCCTTCAGCTGGGGGGTTTTAGTAGAACCGATGGAGGACTGAGAGGAACGCTGCAGAGAGCTTCACAATGACTCGGTGCTGCTGCTGCAGATAGTTTGCTTTCCCTCTGACTCAGAGCAGAACCTGCAGTACAGTGGAAACTCCCAGGCAGCCCTTCAGATTTACCACCAGTCAATCTCAGCAGGAAGCGCTGAAAGCACCGGCAGGAAGTGGTGCAGAACTTTCCCTGCTGCTCTGACGGATGGAGGCCCTTCAGGCCTGAATCCGTCCGCAGGCTGAGAGTCAGAGTCAGGCTGAAAGCTGCAGCAGAAAAGCTGAAGCATCTGAACCTCAGCAGGTCCTCATGGTCACCCACAACCTGACAGCTGCTCCAGACAGCTGGACGCCTCCTCTGGTGACATCATGTCTGCTAGCCTGATGCTGATTGGTCCTCAGACAGACAGCTGGTCGAGATGTCGTCTCATTCCTCACTTCTCTTTTTGTCACATTTTGTTTTGGTCTCATCTGAGGAACTCGTGACAGACTGACATCCAACCCTGATCTGAGGTCAGGTTCCTCATCCTGTGGGAGAGCTGCCCTCGGCCTCTGCCCTCCATCCGTTCACACAGTTCTCATGTGTCCTTGATGATGCACCCAGGCACCACCGGACTCTCTGACCACCAACAGCAGGCTAGGTGGGGGACGGGCCTTGCTCATGGGCACAATGATGAAGACTGCCAGACATGAACCATCATCCTAGCAGTTATAGGGCAGACCCTTCCCTCCTGAGCCGCCGTGGTCCCATGAATGTCCTCGGGACAGGACAGGAGCTTAGCGCTGGCTGGGTTATCTCTGATTTATGGAGAAACACCTGAAGGTTGTCAGGAGTTACTGACAGAAGCACCTGAACAGAACCAGAGGTTCACAGCTGGAATAAATGTTCAATAAATAAAGAGTTTGAATGATCACCTTAGTCGGCATCATTTCCAGGCCTCCGTGTTTAGGGCATCAGGGTGGGCGTGTCCAGGGCTCTGGAGGGGAGGGGTCAGACATTCTGGCTTTGCTTCCAGTGATCATGCTCAGCTGTGGATGTTGGACCACATTTAGACACTCAGTGGGAGAGGTGGTGGTGGTGGGGGGGCTGCTTCAGATCCATCTCTGCTCGCGCTCCACCTGCTCTCTGCGCTCCACCTGCTCTCTGCGCTCCACCTGCTCTCTGCGCTCCACCTGCTCTCTGCGCTCCACCTGCTCTCTGCGCTCCACCTGCTCTCTGCGCTCAACGCCAGCTGTGCGCTCCACCTGCTCTCTGCGCTCCACCTGCTCTCTGCGCTCAACGCCAGCTGTGCGCTCCACCTGCTCTCTGCGCTCCACCTGCTCTCTGCGCTCCACCTGCTCTCTGCGCTCCACCTGCTCTCTGCGCTCCACCTGCTCTCTGCGCTCAACGCCAGCTGTGCACTCCACCTGCTCTCTGCGCTCCACCTGCTCTCTGCGCTCCACTTGCTCTCTGCGCTCCACCTGCTCTCTGCGCTCAACGCCAGCTGTGCGCTCCACCTGCTCTCTGCGCTCCACCTGCTCTCTGCGCTCCACCTGCTCTCTGTGCTCCACCTGCTCTCTGCGCTCAACGCCAGCTGTGCGCTCCACCTGCTCTCTGCGCTCCACCTGCTCTCTGCGCTCCACCTGCTCTCTGCGCTCCACCTGCTCTCTGCGCTCCACCTGCTCTCTGCGCTCAACGCCAGCTGTGCGCTCCACCTGCTCTCTGCGCTCCACCTGCTCTCTGCGCTCCACCTGCTCTCTGCGCTCCACCTGCTCTCTGCGCTCCACCTGCTCTCTGCGCTCAACGCCAGCTGTGCACTCCACCTGCTCTCTGCGCTCCACCTGCTCTCTGCGCTCCACCTGCTCTCTGCGCTCCACCTGCTCTCTGCGCTCAACGCCAGCTGTGCGCTCCACCTGCTCTCTGCGCTCCACCTGCTCTCTGCGCTCCACCTGCTCTCTGCGCTCCACCTGCTCTCTGCGCTCCACCTGCTCTCTGCGCTCAACGCCAGCTGTGAGCTCCACCTGCTCTCTGCGCTCCACCCGCTCTCTGTGCTCAAGCCAGCTGTGCGCTCCACCTGCTCTCTGCGCTCCACCTGCTCTCTGCGCTCCACCTGCTCTCTGCGCTCCACCTGCTCTCTGCGCTCCACCTGCTCTCTGCGCTCCACCTGCTCTCTGCGCTCCACCTGCTCTCTGTGCTCAAGCCAGCTGTGCGCTCCACCTGCTCTCTGCGCTCCACCTGCTCTCTGCGCTCCACCTGCTCTCTGCGCTCAACGCCAGCTGTGCGCTCCACCTGCTCTCTGCGCTCCACCTGCTCTCTGCGCTCCACCTGCTCTCTGCGCTCCACCTGCTCTCTGCGCTCAATGCCAGCTGTGCGCTCCACCTGCTCTCTGCGCTCCACCTGCTCTCTGCGCTCCACCTGCTCTCTGCGCTCAATGCCAGCTGTGCACTCCACCTGCTCTCTGCGCTCCACCTGCTCTCTGCGCTCCACCTGCTCTCTGCGCTCAATGCCAGCTGTGCGCTCCACCTGCTCTCTGCGCTCACCTGCTCTCTGCGCTCCACCTGCTCTCTGCGCTCATTGCCAGCTGTGCACTCCACCTGCTCTCTGCGCTCCACCTGCTCTCTGCGCTCCACCTGCTCTCTGCGCTCCACCTGCTCTCTGCGCTCCACCTGCTCTCTGCGCTCAATGCCAGCTGTGCGCTCCAACCTGCTCTCTGCGCTCCACCTGCTCTCTGCGCTCCACCTGCTCTCTGCGCTCAATGCCAGCTGTGCGCTCCACTTGCTCTCTGCGCTCCACCTGCTCTCTGCGCTCCACCTGCTCTCTGCGCTCCACCTGCTCTCTGCGCTCCACCTGCTCTCTGCGCTCCACCTGCTCTCTGCGCTCAATGCCAGCTGTGCACTCCACCTGCTCTCTGCGCTCCACCTGCTCTCTGCGCTCCACCTGCTCTCTGCGCTCCACCTGCTCTCTGCGCTCCACCTGCTCTCTGCGCTCAATGCCAGCTGTGCACTCCACCTGCTCTCTGCGCTCCACCTGCTCTCTGCGCTCCACCTGCTCTCTGCACTCCACCTGCTCTCTGCGCTCCACCTGCTCTCTGCGCTCCACCTGCTCTCTGCGCTCCACCTGCTCTCTGCGCTCAACGCCAGCTGTGCGCTCCACCTGCTCTCTGCGCTCCACCTGCTCTCTGCGCTCCACCTGCTCTCTGCGCTCAATGCCAGCTGTGCACTCCACCTGCTCTCTGCGCTCCACCTGCTCTCTGCGCTCCACCTGCTCTCTGCGCTCCACCTGCTCTCTGCGCTCAATGCCAGCTGTGCACTCCACCTGCTCTCCTGCGCTCCACCTGCTCTCTGCGCTCCACCTGCTCTCTGCGCTCCACCTGCTCTCTGCGCTCAACGCCAGCTGTGCGCTCCACCTGCTCTCTGCGCTCCAACCTGCTCTCCTCGTGCGCTCAATGCCAGCTGTGCACTCCACCTGCTCTCTGCGGCTCCACCTGCTCTCTGCGCTCCACCTGCTCTCTGCGCTCCACCTGCTCTCTGCGCTCCACCTGCTCTCTGCGCTCAATGCCAGCTGTGCGCTCCACCTGCTCTCTGCGCTCCACCTGCTCTCTGCGCTCCACCTGCTCTCTGCGCTCAACGCCAGCTGTGCACTCCACCTGCTCTCTGCGCTCCACCTGCTCTCTGCGCTCAATGCCAGCTGTGCGCTCCACCTGCTCTCTGCGCTCCACCTGCTCTCTGCGCTCCACCTGCTCTCTGCGCTCCACCTGCTCTCTGCGCTCAATGCCAGCTGTGCGCTCCACCTGCTCTCTGCGCTCCACCTGCTCTCTGCGCTCCACCTGCTCTCTGCGCTCAATGCCAGCTGTGCGCTCCACCTGCTCTCTGCGCTCCACCTGCTCTCTGCGCTCCACCTGCTCTCTGCGCTCCACCTGCTCTCTGCGCTCAATGCCAGCTGTGCGCTCCACCTGCTCTCTGCGCTCCACCTGCTCTCTGCGCTCCACCTGCTCTCTGCGCTCAACGCCAGCTGTGCACTCCACCTGCTCTCTGCGCTCCACCTGCTCTCTGCGCTCAATGCCAGCTGTGCGCTCCACCTGCTCTCTGCGCTCCACCTGCTCTCTGCGCTCAACGCCAGCTGTGCGCTCCACCTGCTCTCTGCGCTCAACGCCAGCTGTGCGCTCCACCTGCTCTCTGCGCTCAACGCCAGCTGTGCGCTCCACCTGCTCTCTGCGCTCCACCTGCTCTCTGCGCTCAACGCCAGCTGTGCACTCCACCTGCTCTCTGCGCTCCACCTGCTCTCTGCGCTCAATGCCAGCTGTGCGCTCCACCTGCTCTCTGCGCTCCACCTGCTCTCTGCGCTCCACCTGCTCTCTGCGCTCCACCTGCTCTCTGCGCTCAATGCCAGCTGTGCGCTCCACCTGCTCTCTGCGCTCCACCTGCTCTCTGCGCTCAACGCCAGCTGTGCGCTCCACCTGCTCTCTGCGCTCCACCTGCTCTCTGCGCTCCACCTGCTCTCTGCGCTCCACCTGCTCTCTGCGCTCAATGCCAGCTGTGCACTCCACCTGCTCTCTGCGCTCCACCTGCTCTCTGCGCTCCACCTGCTCTCTGCGCTCCACTTGCTCTCTGCGCTCAATGCCAGCTGTGCGCTCCACCTGCTCTCTGCGCTCCACCTGCTCTCTGCGCTCAATGCCAGCTGTGCGCTCCACCTGCTCTCTGCGCTCCACCTGCTCTCTGCGCTCCACCTGCTCTCTGCGCTCCACCTGCTCTCTGCGCTCAATGCCAGCTGTGCACTCCACCTGCTCTCTGCGCTCCACCTGCTCTCTGCGCTCCACCTGCTCTCTGCGCTCCACCTGCTCTCTGCGCTCCACTTGCTCTCTGCGCTCAATGCCAGCTGTGCGCTCCACCTGCTCTCTGCGCTCCACCTGCTCTCTGCGCTCAATGCCAGCTGTGCGCTCCACCTGCTCTCTGCGCTCCACCTGCTCTCTGCGCTCCACCTGCTCTCTGCGCTCCACCTGCTCTCTGCGCTCAACGCCAGCTGTGCACTCCACCTGCTCTCTGCGCTCCACCTGCTCTCTGCGCTCCACCTGCTCTCTGCGCTCCACCTGCTCTCTGCGCTCAACGCCAGCTGTGCGCTCCACCTGCTCTCTGCGCTCCACATGCTCTCTGCGCTCCACCTACTCTCTGCGCTCAACGCCAGCTGTGCGCTCCACCTGCTCTCTGCGCTCCACCTGCTCTCTGCGCTCCACCTGCTCTCTGCGCTCAATGCCAGCTGTGCGCTCCACCTGCTCTCTGCGCTCCACCTGCTCTCTGCGCTCCACCTGCTCTCTGCGCTCAACGCCAGCTGTGCGCTCCACCTGCTCTCTGCGCTCCACCTGCTCTCTGCGCTCAACGCCAGCTGTGCGCTCCACCTGCTCTCTGCGCTCCACCTGCTCTCTGCGCTCCACCTGCTCTCTGCGCTCCACCTGCTCTCTGCGCTCCACCTGCTCTCTGCGCTCAATGCCAGCTGTGCGCTCCACCTGCTCTCTGCGCTCCACCTGCTCTCTGCGCTCCACCTGCTCTCTGCGCTCCACCTGCTCTCTGCGCTCCACTTGCTCTCTGCGCTCCACCTGCTCTCTGCGCTCCACCTGCTCTCTGCGCTCCACCTGCTCTCTGCGCTCCACCTGCTCTCTGCGCTCCACCTGCTCTCTGCGCTCCACTTGCTCTCTGCGCTCAATGCCAGCTGTGCGCTCCACCTGCTCTCTGCGCTCCACCTGCTCTCTGCGCTCCACCTGCTCTCTGCGCTCCACCTGCTCTCTGCGCTCAACGCCAGCTGTGCGCTCCACCTGCTCTCTGCGCTCCACCTGCTCTCTGCGCTCAACGCCAGCTGTGCGCTCCACATGCTCTCTGCGCTCCACCTACTCTCTGCGCTCAACGCCAGCTGTGCGCTCCACATGCTCTCTGCGCTCCACCTGCTCTCTGCGCTCAACGCCAGCTGTGCGCTCCACCTGCTCTCTGCGCTCCACCTGCTCTCTGCGCTCCACCTGCTCTCTGCGCTCAACGCCAGCTGTGCGCTCCACCTGCTCTCTGCGCTCAATGCCAGCTGTGCGCTCCACCTGCTCTCTGCGCTCCACCTGCTCTCTGCGCTCCACCTGCTCTCTGCGCTCAACGCCAGCTGTGCGCTCCACCTGCTCTCTGCGCTCAACGCCAGCTGTGCGCTCCACCTGCTCTCTGCGCTCCACCTGCTCTCTGCGCTCAACGCCAGCTGTGCGCTCCACCTGCTCTCTGCGCTCCACCTGCTCTCTGCGCTCCACCTGCTCTCTGCGCTCAACGCCAGCTGTGCGCTCCACCTGCTCTCTGCGCTCCACCTGCTCTCTGCGCTCCACCTGCTCTCTGCGCTCAACGCCAGCTGTGCACTCCACCTGCTCTCTGCGCTCCACCTGCTCTCTGCGCTCCACCTGCTCTCTGCGCTCAACGCCAGCTGTGCGCTCCACCTGCTCTCTGCGCTCCACCTGCTCTCTGCGCTCAACGCCAGCTGTGCGCTCCACATGCTCTCTGCGCTCCACCTACTCTCTGCGCTCAACGCCAGCTGTGCGCTCCACCTGCTCTCTGCGCTCCACCTGCTCTCTGCGCTCCACCTGCTCTCTGCGCTCAACGCCAGCTGTGCGCTCCACCTGCTCTCTGCGCTCCACCTGCTCTCTGCGCTCCACCTGCTCTCTGCGCTCTTTTGGGTACTCTAGCCAAGCTGAGATTAGCTGAGTCTAACCTAGCTTTGTTTTATCTGAGCCTAACATGTTTTTGTCTTTGCTCCTCGGCAGGAAGCCTTCCTGTGTTACTGGATTCCTGGACCTTCTCCCCCTGGAAGGATAAACTGAGTCACACTGAGTAGGGGAAAACCTCCATATGTTCTGTTTAAGTTCCCATGGGAAATCTGAGTGACAGTCCGCTCCATTTCTCCTCCGGGTCCTACGCGGGTCAAACCTGTCCGCCCTCCAACATGTGCACCTCACTCTGGATTCACCACACAGTCTGGATTCAAAGCCTAACAAGGCCCCCTTCAAACGTGAGTTCTAAACCACGTTAGATATCAGAGCTTCCAAGTTTCCCACAGAACCTGAACTGACCATTGAACTTCCCCTTCTCACTTCCAGTTCCAGGTCACCAGCTCACTGAGTTCCACATCCACTCCTCTGACTCCTTAATAAACCTGCTCTGTGCTCTCTGAGTGGTTCCTCTGCATGTGGCTCAGATTCGTTAAACCGATCATGATATAAATGTCAGTAAAAACGTTATTAGATCATCACCTCATTGATATCGATTTAATTTTGCTGTTTAAAAAGAGAAATTAGGAGGATATTTCACATTCAAATATGGTTTAACAATATTTAGATAAAAATATTTTAGATATGGGAATTTTTTTAGGGATGCTTCAAAAGATTCCAATATTAGGAATTGTGTTTCCTTCTAGTTACAGAATTAAATTTTAAATGGGGTAAAAGAATCAGTGATGGAATTCAGCCTCCAAAGGAGAAATGTTTTGGATCATATTGGCCTTAGAATGGATTGAAGGAATTGTTCCATTAAGAAGTTTAATTTGCTCTGATTCTAGATCAGCGTTATATTTATTTAAACACAATCATTCAAATTACAAAGTGATCAACCAGTTGGTCAATGTTGCCTGTGGAACAACGTTTTCAGTCAGTCCATTTATCTGGACATAGGCTGAGAGTCACAGAGTGTCTAAAGTCATAAAGTAGGGTTAGGCTCAATTGACTAGCCTCAGCTTAGAGCTCAGTCTGACCAAAGATGGCCGCTCTGCCAGCATGCCTCTCACCACATGATGCAAGGTCTATCCATGTCTATGTAACTTTATGCTCTCTGTTTTAAAGCTTTGACAGGAAATCTGGCTCAGAGCTCATCTGTTTGTTTCCCAGACATAGAAAGTGTTTATAGATCACTGCTTCTATGCTTCTTTTTCTATGTCTGCTTCTGTCTCCTTGAACCCCAGTGGGCCTCAGCAGATGGCCGCTCACACTGAGCCTGGTTCTGCTGGAGGTTTCTTCCTGTTCAAAGGGAATTTTTCCTCTCCACTGTCGCTACAAGCATGCTTAGTGTGAGGGATTGCTGAAGAGTCAATGAGTCGATGCAATCAGCTGGTTTTCCTTGGATAGAAAACTTTGAATCAATCTGACTGGATGATCTGGTGAACTGGAAAGTGACCTGAGATGACATGATGGGAATTGGAGCTATAGAAATAAACTGAATAGAATGCTTTTTTTTTTTTTTTATATTACTATAAAGCACCTATGATGTTTTTAATTTATAAATTTTGTAAACTATTTCTTTTTAATTTGAGCTTTTTTCCCTTTTGAAGTGATTTTATTTTGAAGTATTTGTATATAATGTGAAGTAGTTCAATTCTCCAGTTGATCTCCAGTATTTCTCCTCTGACGTAGTTTTTAGGTTGTTTTGACATTGGACAGGAAGTTTCACTGCAGCGTTAATCACGGCTGCACAGACACTTCCTGTCTGCAGGTGATTGCTCAGTCATCTATCAGTTTCCTATGAGCAGAACTTGTAAACAGGAACAAGACAAAGCCTTTATTTTGGTAGGACTAACGTTGTGTCAGTTGTCGGCTGTTTCAGGGAGAAAAAGCTTTAGGTGTCACTTCTGCAAAAGTTTGGCTTCCTCTTTCTGCAGATGACGCTGGAGCTCAGATGTTCCAATAAAACATGTGATGTTTGTGATCAGAGTTCTGCATGAGAACGGTGGGGGGGGCGGGGATGTGACCGCCTTTCATAAGGTTCCTTTTCATCTTCAGGCTCACAAACTGAAAACACGTTCAACTGGTTTTATTGTGAATAACCAAGATAAAAACCTGTACAGTCAATGAACTCACAGCAGATTCTGTACAGCAGCAGAGAGCCGGGCCCTGGGCAGCCTCGGCCGGCACACCTTAGCAGTGGTGACAGGTTTAAACATCATTAAAGAAAAACACAAAACTCACATTTATAAGACAGAAAACAGACATTGGGCTCAATGTGACCTCATAGGTCAGAACAGGACAGTCACCACAGCAGCAGCAGCTCCTAAAGTCCCAGCTTCTGTTTGAAAACAAGCTTCACAGTTCAGGAGAGTCCTGATAAAGTTCATCATGACATCATGAAACAGTCCTGAGATCTTGGTTGTTCTGCATGTGGAGATGAAACTTGGGGTCTGCTTGGACAGAAAGTCTGACCTCTCCAGGTGGAGAAGGTCGACCATAAAGGGAAGGAAGGTCAGGAGCTGACATGGCTCCACATGCTGCTCCCCCCAATCAGAAATAGGCGGACCAGTCTCCTGAGCGGTTTAAGGGTTTAACGGACAGGTTTGAAGGGTCATTGTGGTTCTAGATGTTGAAGATCTTGAGACTGCAGAGTCACAGCTGAGACAGAAGTTAAGCAGCATGCATCTTGAAGCTGGAGCAGAACGGCCAGCTCTTCCTGTCGTCACCCATCTTGCGACATTCAGGCTGATGCAGCATAAACAGGATGTTGAATCGCCGCCTCTCTACAATGACAGGGCATGGGAGGTATCGCTGTCAGACATCACCGAGATCCTGGTGGAGCTCAGAGGACTCCTGGTCTTCCCCAGGGGGGTCTTGGTGGACTGTGGCAGGCAGCAGTGCAGCAGCCGCTTTATGTCACGGCGGAAGCGGACCCCGACAAACACGTAGAGGAAGGGGTTGAGGCAGGCGTGCATGTAGGCGATGCTCTTCAGCACCTGGCTGGCCATGTCTATGGCCTTGACCTTCTCGCAGTCCGTCACAGTCATGTTGGAAGCCTGCGTGGCCTCCATCACCAGCATGCTGTTGTAGGGCAGCTGGGACACGATGAACACCACCACTACGGCCAGGATCACTCGCATGGCTTTGTGCTTCTCAAAGTTACGAGTCTTGAGCAGCTTGGCGATGATGACGCTGTAGCAGAAGGCCATGACCATGAAGGGTATGAAGAAACCCATGCTCACCTGTAGCGACAGAACCAGGATTTTGGTGCGGTTTCCCAGGTTGGAAGGGTAAACCATCCTGCAGTAGGAGTTGGCAGGGACGGCGAAGGACAGCTCAGGGACGGCGAGGAGCAGCGCCAGCAGCCAAACGCCGGCGCACACCAGCCGGCTGCAGCGGCGGCGCTCCATCTGAGAGTTTTGGGCCTTGGTGGTCTGCACAATGACGATGTAGCGATCCACACTGATACAGGTCAGGAGCATGATGCTGCTGAACAGGTTCACCTTGTAGAGGGCGGAGTTTATCTTGCACATGGCGGGGCCAAAGATCCAGCCGTGAGACGCTTCGGCGGCCCACAGTGGCAGCGTGACCAGGAACAGGAGGTCGGCCACCGCCAGGTTCAGCAGGTACACGTCGGTCATGGTCTTCAGCCGCTTACGGAAGCTCAGGTAGATCCAGACCACGGCCAGGTTCCCGGCTCCGCCCACAAGGGTGATGATCCAGAAAAAGGGCGGCTCGTAGCGACTCCTGAAGTCCCGCACCGACTGGCGGTCGCACATCAGGTTGGAGATGTTGTCAACCTCTCCATAGTCATAATCATCCTCAGTGGTGGCTGAAGAACTGAAGGGGTCCTACCAGGAGACAGAGGACACACCTGAATACACCTGCTGGACACCCCCACCCCCCCAGCTCAGGAAGTACCGTGGTCGGTACCCGGACACTTACCTCAGTGGTCATTCCTGTGATGATGTCATCCATGGAGGTCATGTTTACGGCGATCATGTATCTAGAAAAAACAAACATGTTTACGGCTCTCCGTCTCTTTGTTACATCATTTCCTGTTCTGACTGTTAGAAAATAAAAACCTGACAGTAAAACTTTCTCTCTTTGGATCTAATTCACTCTTCATCAGTTTTTAGGAACTGATGAAAAAGTGAGAGCTTAAACATTTACCCCCCCCCCATATAAGGGTTCATTTCTGTCTAGATTCCATATTTCAGTTTAAACAACAGTTAAAGTTTTAATCCCACGTTTTTTAATAACTCCATGAATGAATCTGCTCTGTGAACTGCATGCATCCTCTCCTGTGCTGTAACCGTGACGACCATAAGGCTGACCTAAAGCTGTTCTCCTGTCCTACCCAGACCTCCAGCCTCTGAACAGACAGACAGGTGTGGACTCACCATCGACGGCTCCTCTCTCTGCAGTCTGACTGTCTGCGACTCTTCTCACTTTTAACCGTTAAACCACAGAATGACGATGATAGGAAGCAGCTACGCAGACGTTACGCAAGCAGGCAAGGAGGAGCTGCAGACCTCCCGCCAGAAAGCTGTCATCAGCGCAAACAGCCTGACGAGCTTCTTTATGGACGTCTGAGTCTGGAGACGTTCATGCTGCAGGTCCATCATGTCCTGGACGTCTGAGTCTGGAGACGTTCATGCTGCAGGTCCATCATGTCCTGGACGTCTGAGTCTGGAGACGTTCATGCTGCAGGTCCATCATGTCCTGGACGTCTGAGTCTGGAGACGTTCATGCTGCAGGTCCATCATGTCCTGGACGTCTGAGTCTGGAGACGTTCATGGTGCAGGTCCATCATGTCCTGGACGTCTGAGTCTGGAGACGTTCATGGTGCAGGTCCATCATGTCCTGGACGTCTGAGTCTGGAGACGTTCATGCTGCAGGTCCATCATGTCCTGGACGTCTGAGTCTGGAGACGTTCATGCTGCAGGTCCATCATGTCCTGGACGTCTGAGTCTGGAGACGTTCATGCTGCAGGTCCATCATGTCCTGGACGTCTGAGTCTGGAGACGTTCATGCTGCAGGTCCATCATGTCCTGGACGTCTGAGTCTGGAGACGTTCATGCTGCAGGTCCATCATGTCCTGGACATCTGAGTCTGGAGACGTTCACGCTGCAGGTCCATCATGTCCTGGACGTCTGAGTCTGGAGACGTTCATGCTGCAGGTCCATCATGTCCTGGACGTCTGAGTCTGGAGACGTTCATGCTGCAGGTCCATCATGTCCTGGACGTCTGAGTCTGGAGACGTTCATGCTGCAGGTCCATCATGTCCTGGACGTCTGAGTCTGGAGACGTTCATGCTGCAGGTCCATCATGTCCTGGACGTCTGAGTCTGGAGACGTTCATGCTGCAGGTCCATCATGTCCTGGACGTCTGAGTCTGGAGACGTTCATGCTGCAGGTCCATCATGTCCTGGACGTCTGAGTCTGGAGACGTTCATGCTGCAGGTCCATCATGTCCTGGACGTCTGAGTCTGGAGACGTTCATGCTGCAGGTCCATCATGTCCTGGAAATCTCAGTCTGGAGACGTTCATGCTGCAGGTCCATCATGTCCTGGACATCTGAGTCTGGAGACGTTCACGCTGCAGGTCCATCATGTCCTGGACGTCTGAGTCTGGAGACGTTCACGCTGCAGGTCCATCATGTCCTGGACGTCTGAGTCTGGAGACGTTCATGCTGCAGGTCCATCATGTCCTGGACGTCTGAGTCTGGAGACGTTCATGCTGCAGGTCCATCATGTCCTGGACGTCTGAGTCTGGAGACGTTCATGCTGCAGGTCCATCATGTCCTGGACGTCTGAGTCTGGAGACGTTCATGCTGCAGGTCCATCATGTCCTGGACGTCTGAGTCTGGAGACGTTCATGCTGCAGGTCCATCATGTCCTGGACGTCTGAGTCTGGAGACGTTCATGCTGCAGGTCCATCATGTCCTGGACGTCTGAGTCTGGAGACGTTCATGCTGCAGGTCCATCATGTCCTGGACGTCTGAGTCTGGAGACGTTCATGCTGCAGGTCCATCATGTCCTGGACGTCTGAGTCTGGAGACGTTCATGCTGCAGGTCCATCATGTCCTGGACGTCTGAGTCTGGAGACGTTCATGCTGCAGGTCCATCATGTCCTGGACGTCTGAGTCTGGAGACGTTCATGCTGCAGGTCCATCATGTCCTGGACGTCTGAGTCTGGAGACGTTCATGCTGCAGGTCCATCATGTCCTGGACATCTGAGTCTGGAGACGTTCATGCTGCAGGTCCATCATGTCCTGGACGTCTGAGTCTGGAGACGTTCATGCTGCAGGTCCATCATGTCCTGGACGTCTGAGTCTGGAGACGTTCATGCTGCAGGTCCATCATGTCCTGGACGTCTGAGTCTGGAGACGTTCATGCTGCAGGTCCATCATGTCCTGGACTTCTGAGTCTGGAGACGTTCATGCTGCAGGTCCATCATGTCCTGGACGTCTGAGTCTGGAGACGTTCATGCTGCAGGTCCATCATGTCCTGGACGTCTGAGTCTGGAGACGTTCATGCTGCAGGTCCATCATGTCCTGGACGTCTGAGTCTGGAGACGTTCATGCTGCAGGTCCATCATGTCCTGGACGTCTGAGTCTGGAGACGTTCATGCTGCAGGTCCATCATGTCCTGGACATCTGAGTCTGGAGACGTTCATGCTGCAGGTCCATCATGTCCTGGACATCTGAGTCTGGAGACGTTCATGCTGCAGGTCCATCATGTCCTGGACGTCTGAGTCTGGAGACGTTCATGCTGCAGGTCCATCATGTCCTGGACATCTGAGTCTGGAGACGTTCATGCTGCAGGTCCATCATGTCCTGGACGTCTGAGTCTGGAGACGTTCATGCTGCAGGTCCATCATGTCCTGGACGTCTGAGTCTGGAGACGTTCATGCTGCAGGTCCATCATGTCCTGGACGTCTGAGTCTGGAGACGTTCACGCTGCAGGTCCATCATGTCCTGTTGTCCCTCTGCTCTCTCTTATGGCCCCAGCCTGCATTCTGGGGGCCCTTCATATTCAATCAATAAAGCCTGTAGTAGAAGGACCAGTCCATCTGAAGTCCTCAAACTTTCACCTGTAGATCTGTCCCAGGAGGTGAAGGACCTGCTCCTACGACTCGGACTGGATCTGAGGTCTGAGTCAGCTGGGAGCAGGAGACTGAGAGGAGCTTCCTGGTTCCAGAACCGCATCAAAGCTGGTTTAGAGGAGCAGCGCAAAGAGCTGAGTGGGAGGAGCCAGAGAGCAGGTAGCAAGGTGACATCATCATTATACTACCTGATAGATGATGTCATCACCTGCATAGGGCCTTGAGGTGACACGTGTTGTGAATTGGTGCTCTATGAATGAACTAGTGAATCTCAGAGAACTGAGGAATTCTTTATTCATTAATGTGGCAATAACTCATTTTTAAGCAGGTGATGATGCTACAGGCAGGAAGGGTCTCCTGTAGAGGTCTGTCTGCAGCAGATCTATAGAACTATCTGACTGAAGACCCTCTGTTGGTGTCTAACAGTCTGATGAAGAGGATGCTCACTGCTGTCCATCATCTTCTTCATCTCCAGAGGTTCTAAAGGAGTTCCTAGAACAGAGCGGCCTTCTTTATCGGCTGGTTGAGCTTCTTTCAGTCATCTGATGATGATGATGATGATGATGATGATGATGATGATGATGATGATGATGATGATGATGATGATGATGATAGAAGATCTGCAGCCTCTGAAGGACCTCAGCTTCCTCTGGAAGTCCAGTCTGCTCCGTCCTTCTTGCAGACGGCTTCATGGCTGTGTCCCCAGGTGTTGTCCAGGTGATTTCTCCTCCTCCTCCTCCTCTTCTTCTCCCAGGATGTTAACAGGATTCATCTTGTTCCTGTTTCTTCTGAAATCTCCAATCATCTCCTTGTTTTGTTGACCTTCAGGTCACACCATGCCACAAAGTGCTTCACCAGCTCAGGTGTGCTCCATCTTTGATGTTCCCACTGACCTGTGTGATGTGGACAGGTCTCTAGTGCCTGAGGCCTGCCGAGTCAGAGTGATGTTCTCAGGAGGAGAGCTATGGAGCTCAGCTAGCTTAGCTGTTCAGCGTGGAGCTGAACCAGAAGCAGGGTGTGAGAACCTGTGTTGATCAGGAAGTGAAGGTGAAGGAGAGAACAACATGTGCAGACCGCAGACACCTCACTACTACAGAGGAAGCGGTTTGATACTACAGCCGGAACAAACACAAGGCCCAGGTGGAGGGGAAAGCTCTGTTGCCTGGGCAACCATTCAAAACAGCAGCTGATTGGTTGGTTCAAAAGACAAGCCAGTTTGGCTCCTTTCAGAGGGTGTGGACCAAAGCAGGAAGAGTTCAAAGCCCTGACCTGCCACCATTTTCCTCCTAACCTCAGCATCACCAGCTCATAGCGTCCCCTCACTATGACATCACCAACATGGTCATCAGCACACGATTAATCTGAGTCGCTAATCCAGTCCGATTCACTTTACTACTGAGGTCAGTTAAAGCTGTTTCTATGAGACTAAAGCTCTGAATCCAGTTACTGACTAGCAGCTGATGGCATCCAGTCACTGACTAGCAGCTGATGGCATCCAGTCACTGACTAGCAGCTGATGGCATCCAGTCACTGACTAGTAGCTAATGACATCCAGTCACTGACTAGCAGCTGATGGCATCCAGTCACTGACTAGCAGCTGATGGCATCCAGTCACTGACTAGCAGCTGATGGCATCCAGTCACTGACTAGCAGCTGATGGCATCCAGTCACTGACTAGCAGCTGATGGCATCCAGTCACTGACTAGCAGCTGATGGCATCCAGTCACTGACTAGCAGCTGATGGCATCCAGTCACTGACTAGTAGCTGATGACATCCAGTCACTGACTAGCAGCTGATGGCATCCAGTCACTGACTAGCAGCTGATAACATCCAGTCACTGACTAGCAGCTGATGGCATCCAGTCACTGACTAGCAGCTGATAGCATCCAGTCACTGACTAGCAGCTGATAGCATCCAGTCACTGACTAGCAGCTGATAACATCCAGTCACTGACTAGCAGCTGATAGCATCCAGTCACTGACTAGCAGCTGATGACATCCAGTCACTGACTAGCAGCTGATGGCATCCAGTCACTGACTAGCAGCTGATGGCATCCAGTCACTGACTAGCAGCTGATGACATCCAGTCACTGACTAGCAGCTGATGGCATCCAGTCACTGACTAGCAGCTGATAGCATCCAGTCACTGACTAGCAGCTAATGACATCCAGTCACTGACTAGCAGCTGATGGCATCCAGTCACTGACTAGCAGCTGATAACATCCAGTCACTGACTAGCAGCTGATGGCATCCAGTCACTGACTAGCAGCTGATAGCATCCAGTCACTGACTAGCAGCTGATGGCATCCAGTCACTGACTAGCAGCTGATGGCATCCAGTCACTGACTAGTAGCTAATGACATCCAGTCACTGACTAGCAGCTGATGGCATCCAGTCACTGACTAGCAGCTGGTAACATCCAGTCACTGACTAGCAGCTGATAGCATCCAGTCACTGACTAGCAGCTGATAGCATCCAGTCACTGACTAGCAGCTGATAGCATCCAGTCACTGACTAGCAGCTGATGACATCCAGTCACTGACTAGCAGCTGATAGCATCCAGTCACTGACTAGCAGCTAATGACATCCAGTCACTGACTAGCAGCTGATGGCATCCAGTCACTGACTAGCAGCTGATGGCATCCAGTCACTGACTAGCAGCTGATGGCATCCAGTCACTGACTAGTAGCTGATAACATCCAGTCACTGACTAGTAGCTGATGGCATCCAGTCACTGACTAGTAGCTGATGGCATCCAGTCACTGACTAGCAGCTGATAGCATCCAGTCACTGACTAGCAGCTAATGACATCCAGTCACTGACTAGCAGCTGATGGCATCCAGTCACTGACTAGCAGCTGATGGCATCCAGTCACTGACTAGCAGCTGATGGCATCCAGTCACTGACTAGTAGCTGATAACATCCAGTCACTGACTAGCAGCTGATGACATCCAGTCACTGACTAGCAGCTGATGGCATCCAGTCACTGACTAGTAGCTGATGGCATCCAGTCACTGACTAGTAGCTGATGGCATCCAGTCACTGACTAGCAGCTGATGACATCCAGTCACTGACTAGTAGCTGATGGCATCCAGTCACTGACTAGCAGCTAATGACATCCAGTCACTGACTAGCAGCTGATAGCATCCAGTCACTGACTAGCAGCTAATGACATCCAGTCACTGACTAGCAGCTGATGGCATCCAGTCACTGACTAGCAGCTGATGGCATCCAGTCACTGACTAGCAGCTGATAGGCATCCAGTCACTGACTAGCAGCTGATGGCATCCAGTCACTGACTAGTAGCTGATGGCATCCAGTCACTGACTAGTAGCTGATGGCATCCAGTCACTGACTAGTAGCTGATGGCATCCAGTCACTGAGTAGCAGCTGATGGCATCCAGTCACTGACTAGCAGCTGATGGTATCCAGTCACTGACTAGGAGCTGATGGCATCCAGTCACTGACTAGCAGCTGATGGCATCCAGTCACTGACTAGTAGCTGATGGCATCCAGTCACTGACTAGTAGCTGATGGCATCCAGTCACTGACTAGCAGCTAATGACATCCAGTCACTGACTAGTAGCAGATATCATCCAGTCACTGACTAGTAGCAGATATCATCCAGTCACTGACTAGTAGCTGATGGCATCCAGTCACTGACTAGCAGCTGATAGCATCCAGTCACTGACTAGCAGCTGATGGCATCCAGTCACTGACTAGCAGCTGATGGCATCCAGTCACTGACTAGTAGCTGATGGCATCCAGTCACTGACTAGCAGCTGATGGCATCCAGTCACTGACTAGTAGCTGATGGCATCCAGTCACTGACTAGCAGCTGATGGCATCCAGTCACTGACTAGAAGCTGATGGCATCCAGTCACTGACTAGCAGCTGATAACATCCAGTCACTGACTAGCAGCTGATGGCATCCAGTCACTGACTAGCAGCTGATGGCATCCAGTCACTGACTAGCAGCTGATGGCATCCAGTCACTGACTAGTAGCTGATGGCATCCAGTCACTGACTAGCAGCTGATGGCATCCAGTCACTGACTAGTAGCTGATGGCATCCAGTCACTGACTAGCAGCTGATGGCATCCAGTCACTGACTAGCAGCTGATTGGCATCCAGTCACTGACTAGTAGCTGATGGCATCCAGTCACTGACTAGTAGCTGATGGCATCCAGTCACTGACTAGCAGCTGATGGCATCCAGTCACTGACTAGCAGCTGATTGGCATCCAGTCACTGACTAGCAGCTGATGGCATCCAGTCACTGACTAGTAGCTGATGGCATCCAGTCACTGACTAGCAGCTGATGGCATCCAGTCACTGACTAGTAGCTGATGGCATCCAGTCACTGACTAGCAGCTGATGGCATCCAGTCACTGACTAGTAGCTGATGACATCCAGTCACTGACTAGCAGCTGATGGCATCCAGTCACTGACTAGCAGCTGATTGGCATCCAGTCACTGACTAGTAGCTGATGGCATCCAGTCACTGACTAGCAGCTGATGGCATCCAGTCACTGACTAGTAGCTGATGACATCCAGTCACTGACTAGCAGCTGATGGCATCCAGTCACTGACTAGCAGCTGATGGCATCCAGTCACTGACTAGTAGCTGATGGCATCCAGTCACTGACTAGTAGCTGATGGCATCCAGTCACTGACTAGTAGCTGATGGCATCCAGTCACTGAGTAGCAGCTGATGGCATCCAGTCACTGACTAGCAGCTGATGGTATCCAGTCACTGACTAGGAGCTGATGGCATCCAGTCACTGACTAGCAGCTGATGGCATCCAGTCACTGACTAGTAGCTGATGGCATCCAGTCACTGACTAGTAGCTGATGGCATCCAGTCACTGACTAGCAGCTAATGACATCCAGTCACTGACTAGTAGCAGATATCATCCAGTCACTAACTAGTAGCAGATATCATCCAGTCACTGACTAGTAGCTGATGGCATCCAGTCACTGACTAGCAGCTGATAGCATCCAGTCACTGACTAGCAGCTGATGGCATCCAGTCACTGACTAGCAGCTGATGGCATCCAGTCACTGACTAGCAGCTGATAGCATCCAGTCACTGACTAGCAGCTGATGGCATCCAGTCACTGACTAGTAACTGATGGCATCCAGTCACTGACTAGCAGCTGATGGCATCCAGTCACTGACTAGCAGCTGATGGCATCCAGTCACTGACTAGTAGCTGATGGCATCCAGTCACTGACTAGTAACTGATGGCATCCAGTCACTGACTAGCAGCTGATAACATCCAGTCACTGACTAGCAGCTGATGGCATCCAGTCACTGACTAGCAGCTGATGGCATCCAGTCACTGACTAGTAGCTGATGGCATCCAGTCACTGACTAGTAGCTGATGGCATCCAGTCACTGACTAGCAGCTGATGGCATCCAGTCACTGACTAGCAGCTGATGGCATCCAGTCACTGACTAGCAGCTGATGGCATCCAGTCACTGACTAGTAGCTGATGGCATCCAGTCACTGATTAGCAGCTGATGGCATCCAGTCACTGACTAGCAGCTGATGGCATCCAGTCACTGACTAGTAGCAGATATCATCCAGTCACTGACTAGCAGCTGATGGCATCCAGTCACTGACTAGCAGCTGATGGCATCCAGTCACTGACTAGCAGCTGATAACATCCAGTCACTGACTAGCAGCTGATGGCATCCAGTCACTGACTAGCAGCTGATGGCATCCAGTCACTGACTAGCAGCTGGAACCATCCAGTCACTGACTAGTAGCAGATATCATCCAGTCACTGACTAGCAGCTGGAACCATCCAGTCACTGACTAGCAGCTGGAACCATCCAGTCACTGACTAGCAGCTGGAACCATCCAGTCACTGACTAGTAGCAGATATCATCCAGTCACTGACTAGCAGCTGGAACCATCCAGTCACTGACTAGTAGCAGATATCATCCAGTCACTGACTAGCAGCTGATGGCATCCAGTCACTGACTAGCAGCTGGAACCATCCAGTCACTGACTAGCAGCTGGAACCATCCAGTCACTGACTAGCAGCTGGAACCATCCAGTCACTGACTAGTAGCCGGAACCATCCAGTCACTGACTAGTAGCAGATATCATCCAGTCACTGACTAGCAGCTGGAACCATCCAGTCACTGACTAGCAGCTGGAACCATCCAGTCACTGACTAGTAGCAGATATCATCCAGTCACTGACTAGCAGCTGGAACCATCCAGTCACTGACTAGTAGCAGATATCATCCAGTCACTGACTAGCAGCTGGAACCATCCAGTCACTGACTAGCAGCTGGAACCATCCAGTCACTGACTAGTAGCAGATATCATCCAGTCACTGACTAGTAGCTGATGGCATCCAGTCACTGACTAGTAGCTGGAACCATCCAGTCACTGACTAGTAGCAGATATCATCCAGTCACTGACTAGTAGCTGATGGCATCCAGTCACTGACTAGCAGCTGGAACCATCCAGTCACTGACTAGTAGCAGATATCATCCAGTCACTGACTAGCAGCTAATGACATCCAGTCACTGACTAGTAGCAGATATCATCCAGTCACTGACTAGTAGCAGATATCATCCAGTCACTGACTAGTAGCTGATGGCATCCAGTCACTGACTAGCAGCTGATAGCATCCAGTCACTGACTAGCAGCTGATGGCATCCAGTCACTGACTAGCAGCTGATGGCATCCAGTCACTGACTAGCAGCTGATAGCATCCAGTCACTGACTAGCAGCTGATGGCATCCAGTCACTGACTAGTAGCTGATGGCATCCAGTCACTGACTAGCAGCTGATGGCATCCAGTCACTGACTAGCAGCTGATGGCATCCAGTCACTGACTAGTAGCTGATGGCATCCAGTCACTGACTAGCAGCTGATGGCATCCAGTCACTGACTAGTAACTGATGGCATCCAGTCACTGACTAGCAGCTGATAACATCCAGTCACTGACTAGCAGCTGATGGCATCCAGTCACTGACTAGCAGCTGATGGCATCCAGTCACTGACTAGTAGCTGATGGCATCCAGTCACTGACTAGTAGCTGATGGCATCCAGTCACTGACTAGCAGCTGATGGCATCCAGTCACTGACTAGCAGCTGATGGCATCCAGTCACTGACTAGCAGCTGATGGCATCCAGTCACTGACTAGTAGCTGATGGCATCCAGTCACTGACTAGCAGCTGATGGCATCCAGTCACTGACTAGCAGCTGATGGCATCCAGTCACTGACTAGTAGCAGATATCATCCAGTCACTGACTAGCAGCTGATGGCATCCAGTCACTGACTAGCAGCTGATGGCATCCAGTCACTGACTAGCAGCTGATAACATCCAGTCACTGACTAGCAGCTGATGGCATCCAGTCACTGACTAGCAGCTGATGGCATCCAGTCACTGACTAGCAGCTGGAACCATCCAGTCACTGACTAGTAGCAGATATCATCCAGTCACTGACTAGCAGCTGGAACCATCCAGTCACTGACTAGCAGCTGGAACCATCCAGTCACTGACTAGCAGCTGGAACCATCCAGTCACTGACTAGTAGCAGATATCATCCAGTCACTGACTAGCAGCTGGAACCATCCAGTCACTGACTAGTAGCAGATATCATCCAGTCACTGACTAGCAGCTGATGGCATCCAGTCACTGACTAGCAGCTGGAACCATCCAGTCACTGACTAGCAGCTGGAACCATCCAGTCACTGACTAGCAGCTGGAACCATCCAGTCACTGACTAGTAGCCGGAACCATCCAGTCACTGACTAGTAGCAGATATCATCCAGTCACTGACTAGCAGCTGGAACCATCCAGTCACTGACTAGCAGCTGGAACCATCCAGTCACTGACTAGTAGCAGATATCATCCAGTCACTGACTAGCAGCTGGAACCATCCAGTCACTGACTAGTAGCAGATATCATCCAGTCACTGACTAGCAGCTGGAACCATCCAGTCACTGACTAGCAGCTGGAACCATCCAGTCACTGACTAGTAGCAGATATCATCCAGTCACTGACTAGTAGCTGATGGCATCCAGTCACTGACTAGTAGCTGGAACCATCCAGTCACTGACTAGTAGCAGATATCATCCAGTCACTGACTAGTAGCTGATGGCATCCAGTCACTGACTAGCAGCTGGAACCATCCAGTCACTGACTAGTAGCAGATATCATCCAGTCACTGACTAGCAGCTGGAACCATCCAGTCACTGACTAGCAGCTGGAACCATCCAGTCACTGACTAGCAGCTGGAACCATCCAGTCACTGACTAGTAGCAGATATCATCCAGTCACTGACTAGCAGCTGGAACCATCCAGTCACTGACTAGCAGCTGGAACCATCCAGTCACTGACTAGCAGCTGGAACCATCCAGTCACTGACTAGCAGCTGGAACCATCCAGTCACTGACTAGCAGCTGGAACCATCCAGTCACTGACTAGTAGCTGATGGCATCCAGTCACTGACTAGCAGCTGGAACCATCCAGTCACTGACTAGTAGCTGATGGCATCCAGTCACTGACTAGCAGCTGGAACCATCCAGTCACTGACTAGTAGCTGATGGCATCCAGTCACTGACTAGCAGCTGGAACCATCCAGTCACTGACTAGTAGCTGATGGCATCCAGTCACTGACTAGTAGCTGGAACCATCCAGTCACTGACTAGCAGCTGATGGCATCCAGTTACTGACTAGTAGCAGATATCATCCAGTCACTGACTAGCAGCTGGAACCATCCAGTCACTGACTAGTAGCTGGAACCATCCAGTCACTGACTAGTAGCAGATATCATCCAGTCACTGACTAGCAGCTGGAACCATCCAGTCACTGACTAGTAGCTGATGGCATCCAGTCACTGACTAGTAGCTGATGGCATCCAGTCACTGACTAGCAGCTGATAACATCCAGTCACTGACTAGTAGCTGGAACCATCCAGTCACTGACTAGCAGCTGGAACCATCCAGTCACTGACTAGTAGCAGATATCATCCAGTCACTGACTAGCAGCTGGAACCATCCAGTCACTGACTAGCAGCTGGAACCATCCAGTCACTGACTAGTAGCAGATATCATCCAGTCACTGACTAGCAGCTGATAGCATCCAGTCACTGACTAGTAGCTGATAGCATCCAGTCACTGACTAGTAGCAGATATCATCCAGTCACTGACTAGCAGCTGATATCATCCAGTCACTGACTAGTAGCAGATATCATCCAGTCACTGACTAGCAGCTGATATCATCCAGTCACTGACTAGTAGCAGATATCATCCAGTCACTGACTAGCAGCTGATATCATCCAGTCACTGACTAGTAGCAGATATCATCCAGTCACTGACTAGCAGCTGATATCATCCAGTCACTGACTAGCAGCTGGAACCATCCAGTCACTGACTAGCAGCTGGAACCATCCAGTCACTGACTAGTAGCAGATATCATCCAGTCACTGACTAGCAGCTGATAACATCCAGTCACTGACTAGCAGCTGATGGCATCCAGTCACTGACTAGCAGCTGATAGCATCCAGTCACTGACTAGCAGCTGGAACCATCCAGTCACTGACTAGTAGCTGATGGCATCCAGTCACTGACTAGCAGCTGGAACCATCCAGTCACTGACTAGTAGCTGGAACCATCCAGTCACTGACTAGTAGCTGATAGCATCCAGTTCTCTAGACCTTGATCCAGTGGATCTTGGAGGTCTTGCTGTTTGTCTGCTCTAGAACCAAAGGACTTGTTTTGTTCTCAGACTGATGTTTGGTTCCGTGTGAAATTCCCAGCAGGTTCTGAAGGAGGCAGACTGGGCCTCCTGGTTCCAGAGACCAGAACCCTTTAGAGCCGTTTGTTGTTTTGCTTTAGGGTCTTTCTAAATCGAGCTCCTAACAGGCGGGGGAGGTCCATCAGAACGATGAGAGCGTGTTTACCAGGTTAGAAGGCAGAACACGGCGTTCTCTCGTGTTCTGCCATGTGTCAGCCTGCGGTCGCAGCTTGTCATGCAACGCTGCTCATAGTGGAGAGTGTTGGCACGCGATGCAGCGCCTCACACACACTTCCTGTTACAGAGGAAAAAACAGATTCTTCTGCTGCCAGAGGCTGGTTGTCATGGTTACCACCGCTATAGGCAGCATTTGGCTTTGCATAACCCCTCCTCCATCACCAAGGTCAGAGGTCACACAGTGGTGTGTGGTTACTCTGTTTACTGTATTGGATTCACAGTAGCAGAAACAGGACTACGTCTGAAACAAAGATATGCTGGGAGAGATGCTTACTTTGACCAAAATATCCAAGAGCCTGATAACCTGGGCGCCCAGTCAGCCATTACTGTCAGAACTGGACTGGATCAGACTGACCAAGGTGGTTCCTGAACCGGTCCAGAAATAAGCAGTTAGCTTCATGAATAAAGTGGACTGGAGACTTTGACTTTTTCTGTTATCTTATAATCTTAGAATATAAATTATGATTAGTGAAATGAGAATTTCACGTCCTAACGTTCACCATCACCTGTTAGAAGCTGGATCAGAGATCTGTTCACAGGATTCAGATTTAAAACATGTCTGACAGCGACTGAAACCATGTCGGATCAGTTTCCATCTCTCACTACCAGACTTCAGGAATCAAACTGCTTCTTATGTTCCTAACAGAGCAGCTGGTTATCCTGAGCTATCTCTATAGTTATGCTGCTTTAAGCTGAAGGGCAGATTATACTTCTGCAAACGCACACATCAAAACATCAAACGTTGCCTGGGCCTATTCCAGAACTCGCGGGGGGGGGGGGGGGGGGGGGGGGGGTTCATTCTATCTCTATAGTTCTGCTGCTATAGGCTTAGACTGCTGGAGGACATAGGGACCCCTTTTTCATCATTCTGCTTCATTCTATCTCTATTCTCCCACTCTGCAGAATCTGTTAGTTCAATCTCTAACGTTCTGCTCTCTCTGCTTTTTCTCATAGTAGCTTCATCTGGTCTGTTCCTGTTTGGCTGTGACTCCATCCTGGAGAGAAATATCAGCTGTGCTGCTGCCATCAACACCTTTGTTTCTAGTTTCTTTTCCTGTGGAGCTGGTTGACAGTTGCCTTTTGTATCTATGCTTCTTTTTCTATGTCTGCTTCTGTCTCCTTGAACCCCAGTGGGCCTCAGCAGATGGCCGCTCACACTGAGCCTGGTTCTGCTGGAGGTTTCTTCCTGTTCAAAGGGAGTTTTTCCTCTCCACTGTCGCTACAAGCATGCTTAGTGTGAGGGATTGCTGAAGAGTCAATGAGTCGATGCAATCAGCTGGTTTTCCTTAGATAGAAAACTTTGAATCAATCTGACTGGATGATCTGGTTGTTCTGGATCTATAAAGTGACCTGAGATGACATGATGTGAATTGGAGCTATAGAAATAAACTGAATAGAATTGAACAGGGGCTCTTCAGTGGCTCAGTGGTCTGCATGGAGTCTGCATGTTCTCCCTGAGCATGCCTGGGTTCTCTCCAGGTACTCCGGCTTCCTCCCACAGTCCAAAAACATGACTGTTAGGTTAATTGACTTGTCTACATTCTCCTTAGGTGTGTCTGTGAATGGTTGTGTGTCTCTGTGTTGCCCTGCGATGGACTGGCGACCTGTCCAGGATGGACCCCGCCTCTCGCCCATTGACTGCTGGAGATAGGCACCAGAAACCCTCGCAACCCCAACTGGGACAAGCGTGTCAGATAATGGATGGATGGATGAATTGAACATCGACTCCCTGTAGAAGGAGGCCCAGAGCTGCCTCCCTCCCCCTCCTGAGGAGGCTGAGGTCCTTTGCAGTGATCAGTCTCCTGCTTCAAACCTTCTCTGACTCTGTGGAGGCATCAGCCCTCCTCTGCGCTGTTGTCTGCTGGGCCCCAGGCAGCGCAGAGCGGGACAGAAGGAGACTGAACAAACTGTCCATTTCTGTCCTGGGCTGCAGTCTGGACTCAGTGGCTGAGAGGAGGGAGCTGTCCAAGCTTCCATCCATCATGGACGCCACCTTCCACCCTCTGCAGCAGCCTGGAGAGGAGCTGAGCAGCTCCTTTAGTCAGAGACTTTTACAGCCTGGTTGGAAAAAGGAGCGCTCATTCATCCCTCCTGCAACCAGATCAAACCCTAACCCTATCCATCCTGACCCTCTGCACCGCATCCATCCCGACCCTCGGCACCCCATCCATCCCGACCCTCGGCACCCCATCCATCCCGACCCTCGGCACCCCATCCATCCTGACCCTCTGTACCGCATCCATCCTGACCCTCTGCACCGCATCCATCCTGACCCTCTGTACCGCATCCATCCCGACCCTCGGCACCCCATCCATCCCGACCCTCTGCACCCCATCCATCCTGACCCTCTGCACCGCATCCATCCCGACCCTCGGCACCCCATCCATCCCGACCCTCGGCACCCCATCCATCCTGACCCTCGGCACCCCATCCATCCTGACCCTCTGTACCGCATCCATCCTGACCCTCTGCACGCATCCATCCTGACCCTCTGCACCGCATCCATCCCGACCCTCGGCACCCCATCCATCCCGACCCTCGGCACCCCATCCATCCTGACCCTCTGCACCGCATCCATCCCGACCCTCGGCACCCCCATCCATCCTGACCCTTGGCACCCCATCCATCCTGACCCTCTGTACCGCATCCATCCTGACCCTCTGCACCGCATCCATCCTGACCCTCGGCACCCCATCCATCCCGACCCTCGGCACCCCATCCATCCTGACCCTCTGTACCGCATCCATCCTGACCCTCTGCACCGCATCCATCCTGACCCTCTGCACCGCATCCATCCCGACCCTCGGCACCCCATCCATCCTGACCCTCTGCACCGCATCCATCCCGATCCTCTGCACCGCATCCATCCCGACCCTCAGCACTGCATCCATCCTGACCCTCTGCACCGCATCCATCCCGACCCTCTGCACCCTATCCATCCCGACCCTCGGCACCCCATCCATCCTGACCCTCTGCACCCCATCCATCCCGACCCTCTGCACCGCATCCATCCTGACCCTCTGCACCCCATCCATCCTGACCCTCTGCACCCCATCCATCCTGACCCTCTGCACCGCATCCATCCCGACCCTCAGCACCGCATCCATCCCGACCCTCTGCACCGCATCATCCCGACCCTCGGCACCCCATCCATCCTGACCCTCTGCACCACATCCATCCCGACCCTCTGCACTGCATCCATCCCGACCCTCGGCACCCATCCATCCTGACCCTCTGCACCACATCCATCCCGACCCTCTGCACCACATCCATCCCGACCCTCGGCACCGCATCCATCCCGACCCTCTGGCCCCCTATCCATCCATCCTGACCCTCTGCACCGCATCCATCCCGACCCTCTGCACCGCATCCATCCCGACCCTCGGCACCCCATCAATCCTGACCCTCTGCACCGCATCCATCCCGACCCTCTGCACCGCATCCATCCCGACCCTCGGCACCCCATCCATCCTGACCCTCTGCACCGCATCCATCCCGACCCTCTGCACCACATCCATCCCGACCCTCGGCACCGCATCCATCCCGACCCTCTGGCCCCCTATCCATCCATCCCGACCCTTGGCACCGCATCCATCCCGACCCTCGGCACCGCATCCATCCCGACCCTCTGCCCCCTATCCATCCATCCCGACCCTCTGCACCGCATCCATCCCGACCCTCGGCCCCCTATCCATCCATCCCGACCCTCGGCACCGCAACTATCCCGACCCTCGGCCCCCTATTCATCAATCCTGACCTTCTGCACCGCATCCATTCCGACCCTCGACCCCCTATCCATCCATCCCGACCCTCGGCACCGCATCTATCCTGACCCTCGGCCCCCTATCCATCCATCCTGACCCTCTGCACCGCATCCACCCCGATCCTCTGCACCACATCCATCCCGACCCTCTGCACCGCATCCATCCCGACCCTCTGCACCGCATCCATCCCGACCCTCGGCACCGCATCCATCCCGACCCTCGGCCCCCATCCATCAATCCTGACCTTCTGCACAGCCTCACATCCAGTTAAAGAAATGGCTCATTGACAGTTGGAGCTGTCAGCACCAACTGACACCAGCCTCCTCTGCTGCCCCCTGCTGCCTGCCTGCCTTCGTTTATATGTGCCTCTTGCATCTTCAAGTCTTTGTCTGATTATTGGATAATTGGTAATCTTTTGTGTTTTTAAATTGTTTTGATGTGATAAAATTATATTTTGTTTCTATTCTTTTAGGGCGACAAAAAACAGCTTTCTGAATAGTCCCAGTCCAAACCCATCCCATCTGACCTTAACTGCAGAAATGTTTTTTAATATGCACCGTCTCCTGGAACAAATAAAGGAAAATAAACAGGAGAAAGCTCTGTAGGTGATAAACGAGTTCTGGAGGAGATATTTCTGATGATAAAGCAGTAGTTAATGTGGGAGGTGATGAATCTATGAACCAGAACAGAAGCAGAGCAGGAAGAGACAAAGACAATTGATGTAGGTTATTGACGAGGGAGCTGAATGACAGGGAGCGAGGGAGAGACTGCGGAGCTGTCTATAGACAGAAAATGTCAGTCTGGGATTAAACTGGTTTGGTTTCTGCCAGGAGGATCTCTGTTTAGCAGATATTTACTTTAAAGAAGTTAGGGGAGAACCAGGCTTTAATTTCAGTGAGACATGAGGTGAGGGATTAAGGAGAGAGTTTGGCTGACCACATAGATAGAGCTGGGTGTCATCAGCATAACTATGATAACAACCAGAAGGTAAATGGTAAAAACTCCGGGTCCCAGGATGGAGCCCTGAGGAAAACCAGCAGTGACAGGGGACAGATCAGAGCTGAGCGGCTTGTTTTAGGAGAGGAGGAGGGAATGATGCTGATTGGTCTATTGAGAAGGATGGAGTGAGAATAGAAAGGAGACCTGAGTCAGACGGTGAGTATTAGCTGAGCTGTTTCAGTACTGGAGGCTGGACTTTACTGGAACATACTGGTTATTATAAGTTGGATGAGTATTTTAGAAATTTAAGGCTAGTTGGAAATGGCTCAGAGGTTAGAGAGGAGAGAACAATGGCGGTTATGGTGAGGAGCAAAGCCTGCAGGGCGGTGGTGAGACTGTAGAGCAGAGGGAGGGGGGCAGGAACATACAGGACATGGGGTAAGGGGGGGTCCTGAATGTCACCAGGAGAGTTTGTATTGAATGCAGGCCTGTACAGGGAGCCAGTGGAGCTGCTGGGAGGACTGGGATGATGCGCTGGATAGACGGGGCAGCTGAGGTCTGATCCAGCTGAGGACTATGGAGGTATTTTAAGGAAGGCCAAAGAGGAGAGAGCGCTATAGTCCAGTCGGGTGCAGATTGTTGGTTGAAAGACCAGTTTTTCATGGAGTCGTTCTAATTGACGACATTTCGCTTTCATTGATCAGAGTTCAGCAGGGAAGCAGAGTGGGAGAAGGTCACAGAGCAACGTTTCTGAGCTGAGAGCTCAGGTTATCATTCAGGTTGATAACCTGAGATGTGAGCTGATCTTAGATCAGATGATATTCCTAATGTTAGGAAACGAGTCAGAAGTCTTTACTGCTGACACACCTTTAAGAAATGTTAGATAAACGGCCAGTTACAAGAAGTTCATCAGCAGAGGAGGGGCTAAGGCCACAACAGCAGATTAAATGTCAGATTAATGTCCTCTCATGTGTGGAGAATCATTTCATAGATCAAAACCAACATTTTCTAAGCAGGATAAAAAGGTTTTAGTGAAGGTAAGTTTACTATTGATGGGTGAATTGTTAGAACCAACAGTAATTAAAATGTCACTGTGAGTGGCTGAATACCCAAAGACCTTATAGACAACAATACACAGCCAGGAATGGACACAGTATGGTAAAACCATGTTGAAAAGGCAAGTTGTTTATTTATAGCATATTACAGTAGCAGGACAATTAAAAAAAAATTAAAAATAACACGGATACGCTTCCAATACAGTGCCATAGAAGGCGAGGGAAATATTATTAAAACTAAGTATGATAGGAATTAAAATGAACTGAAAAGTGATAAAATAATCAATAATAAAAAATAACTATGCAGGCGAAGCAAGGCAAGTTTAATTATACTTACTATACATGTCTTTAAGGCCAATAAAATACGTTTTACTGTTACAGACTGCTACAGACTGAGGGTTGGACTACAGGACTCAGGGTTGGGCTACAGGACTGAGGGTTGGGCTACAGGACTATGGGTTAAGGTCCAGGACTCAGGGTTGGGCTACAGGACTGAGGGTTGGGCTACAGGACTATGGGTTAAGGTCCAGGACTCAGGGTTGGGCTACAGGACTGAGGGTTGGGCTACAGGACTATGGGTTAAGGTCAAGGTCTCAGGGTTGGGCTACAGGACTGAGGGTTGGGCTACAGGACTATGGGTTAAGGTCAAGGTCTCAGGGTTGGGCTACAGGACTGAGGGTTGGGCTACAGGACTATGGGTTAAGGTCAAGGTCTCAGGGTTGGGCTACAGGACTGAGGGTTGGGCTACAGGACTATGGGTTAAGGTCCAGGACTCAGGGTTGTGTAAAGGACTGAGGGTTGGGCTACAGGACTGAGGGTTGGGCTACAGGACTGAGCGTTGAGGTCCAGGACTGAGGGTTGGGCTACAGGACTGAGGGTTGGGCTACAGGACTGAGCGTTGAGGTCCAGGACTGAGGGTTGTGCTATGGCTTCCAAGGGAGGTGACATCATAGAGGGACCAGCAAGGGTTTTGTCTCCATTTTCGCACAGCGGTCAGGTGACTCGCTGTCGGTTTGTCTGGTGGGCCCTGTCAGCTGTCTCATGAGGGCCGAGTCCGACAGCTCAGGTTTTAACTCAGTGGAAGGACGCCGGTTGACAACTGTTGCCAAGGCACCCGAGCCATCAGCTTCGCTCTCTGTCCAGCAGGAGTCACTGTCAGAAGCTGAGGACAAGCGGCTCTTTCTCCAGCGTCCATTGATTTGGACACCAGCACCCAGACGGACTCCTGGGGAGCTGGTAAGCGTGGCCCGGCGAGATGAAGCAGCACTGGAACAGAAGGAAGAGTGCAGGTCCTTGTCCTGCAGTCGCAGCACACCACGCAGAAGGGGGAAATGGCGGCCTATGGCGGCACGATACTTTGGGTGTGTGATGGCGTAGATGATGGGGTTGTGGATTGCAGAGGCCTTGGCGATGATTGCAGGTACTGAATTCATGTAAGGAGTCAGCAGGTGGGCATAGCCAGCAGTTGCAGTCAAAGCAACAGCAGAGTATGGTGACCAGGACACAACGAACAGCAGAATCACTCCCAGAGCTACTTTGGCCATCCGCCATTCACTACGCAGACGGTCATAAGCCTTGATGGTCTCTCCACAGTTTAGCCTCTCTATCTCCTGAGCTGCTTGCCGCACGGCCCTGAAGATGGCCAAGTAGCAAATGGCGATGACAGCGAGGGGGATGAAGAAGACAAAGACAAAAAGAAAAATGGTGTAGGTGCGCACTGTGACTGTGAAGCTCATATAGTCCCAACTGCAGGATGTTTGCAGGCCCTCAGGGATGTAGGCACTCCAGCCAAAAAATGGAGGCAGGCTCCAGCCAAGTGAGTACACCCAGACCCCCATGACCACCACACAGAGCCGCCGCCGGCTGACTCCACCTAGCAGCACCAGTGGTCGTGTGATTGCCAAGCACCGATCCACTGCAATGGCTGTGAGTGTCATCATGGACGTGATGCCAAACAGAGCACCGCAGAAGGCATACAGCTCACAGGCAAACTCTCCAAACACCCAGCGGCGGTGCAGGCTCGCCACAAAGAAGACCGGGGACTGCGTCACTGACATTAGGAAGTCAGCCATTGCCAGGTTAACCACCAGAAGGTTGCTGGGAGATTGCAATGTCTTACTGCGACAGAAGACGTAGATGACCAGAGCATTTCCCAGCATTCCTGTCACTCCCAACAAAAGGATCACTGAGCCGATGATGTAATGGGCATGCACAGGAACATCCACAGTAGGAAACAGATGCTGCTCCGGGACCAAGCCGTGAGTGGGGCTGGGACCGGGGAGGTCCATAAGGTCCACAATCCCCACCCGTTTCTGGTGATCAGAGCAGTTTGTGGTCAGGGGGCAGTCAGATGCCATCTGCTCAGTTCTGCTGGATAGGTGAGTACCGATGGGTTAAATGTTAAAGTTGGATTTCTGCTGGATTCTGTATGGGCCTCTGCAGGATTCTGGTACTAGCCTGCTTGGAAATGCCTCCTGACTGTAGATCCCTGCTTGATTCTTCCTGACGGTTGGTTGGATATCTGAGGTTGTTGGTTGTGTAGTGGTAGAGTGTTAGTGGTGGTCATCTGGGGGTCATCTGGGGTCCAGCAGGATACCAGTTCGCGGTTGCTCAGAATACTTTGGCTGGAGACTTGCAGTATTCAGTTTGGCTCTTCCTCTGATCTCTGTTGGCTGTCTCTCTGTTGCAGCTCTTTATGGCAGATGGATCGATTGATGGTAGGCAATGATTGAGTAGACCATAGACTGATGCGATAACACTGAGGACAGATTAACATCTGTACAGAGGCAACCTAATTACTTCACTTTAACATGGCTCAATTTGGACACTAATGGTGTTCCAACCTCCAGCTCTGCTGAGAATGAGGTCAAATACCCAGAAACAAACTAAGCAGATTTCCTGATCAGGTTCTTCATAGTTAAACAGGTGCAGATTTTAGTTTCTTCTGACAATCTTATCACTGGCATTGATTTTTCAGATCAGCAGGAGATACATTGTTTTAGACTAGAAACAGGATTCTGATATGAAGGTCTGGGTCTGACACAATCAGGGAGAAACAAAGGACTGGATGGGAGGAGTTTGACCGGGGAAGGGTTTTGGACTAGGACGGTCAAGACAGGACTAGGTTTGGACTGACGAGACGGGTTTTTAGACTGGGAAAGGTCAGGTGGGACGGGTTTTACCTGGGACATTTTGGACTAGGACCAGGACAAGTTTGGACTGGAACAAATCAGATGGCACGGACAGGTCAGATGGGACGGGTTTGGACTGGAACAGGTTTAGGACTGGGACTGGTCAAACAGGACAGATTTTGAATGTGAAAGGTCAGACGCAACAGATTTGGACTAGGGCAGGAGAGATGGGATGTTTTAGGTTTGGGACGGGTCAGACAGAATGTATTTGGACTGGGAAAGGTCAGACTGGACAGGGTTGGACTGAGAGGGGTCAGACAGGACAGTTTAGGACTGGGGCGGGTCAAACAGGATGGGTTTAGACTGGCCAGCGTCAGACAGGACGGTTTAGGACTGAGACCGGTCAGACTGGACAAGTCTGGACTGGCACAGGTCAGAAAGGAGGGGTTTGGACTGGGAACGGTCAGCTGGGATGGGTTTGGACTGGGACAGGACAGCTGGGATAGGGTTTGGACTGGGACAGGACAGCTGGGATGGGTTTGGACTGGGACAGGACAGCTGGGATGGGTTTGGACTGGGACAGGACAGCTGGGATAGGGTTTGGCCTGAGACAGGTACGATGGGACTGTGAAAGGTTTGGACTGTGAAAGGACAGCTGGGACGGGGTTGGACTTGGAAACAGGGGC